>NC_069362.1:65343863-65646893 GCF_021730395.1 Mercenaria mercenaria
AGTACGGATACTTATCGCATTAATATTTTACATTGCTTCCGCGGACCTATAAAGTACTTTCTAGATCAGTTTTTCAAAACTATCAAGATGAATTGTACTGTCTTGCAGTAATATAAGATTTTTTTTGTGCTTGAAAATTCAGCTCAGCTGTAGTAGAAGACCTATTTATTAATAAAAACGGAATCTGAAGCAATAATTAAATTGCTATAATTATTTTCACAATATCTTACTTTGAATTCTCTGTTTTCACATCCTGTAAAACTGAGCTATATGTTATATTAATTCATTTCTTTGGCGCTATATAGGAACAGTTTCTTCAATAACAAAGTTTGTTAGTGTTGGCCTGTGTTTCCAAGTAATTTGTTCTCTGTAAATATAACTATACATCTCGACGCCATATGGCTGTAGAATAAACGTCAAAAATGTCAATACAAATAAGTCTATTTCATCTGAACTTCCAAGAGCTGTTATTATTACACTGGGGTTACTTTTGTCAAATATTTATCCATTCTAGATGCGTTGGTTAACAAAAAAAGACAAAAGTTGACACACTGGAAGCGTTGAGCACAGCAAAAACAGCCACATCGCAGAGTAGGCCAACCAAAACAAAATTACAGTTGAAAGATATAGCAGACGGGTTGCTTTCAAATACCAATTAACACATGCATTCTAGTTATATGGAAAATTGTGATGCGGTAACAGGGAGGAAAGAAAAATGTAAGAACAAGCGTGCGAGCATAAAAAAGAGAGAATTTAAGAGGGAGTGACGGAAAGTGACACAACCATGATAAAACAATATACATAACATTTAAAACGAAACTGCAAAATATTCTACAACCACAAATCAGCTTTAAAAAACAAGCAAATTCAGTGACTTGGTATCCCTCGCCGAATAATATATAATTTTTACACTTCAGAACCATTCTCTGCCTACAAAAAACATCCAAATATAGTTGAACTTCAGTCTTTTTGAAAGCTATTCATGCTAACTTATTCATCAGAAACTATTTTCTATATTTAGTACCAATGACCTTGTCCCAAACCACCTATAATAAAAACAATGGTCTCTATGAAAGCTACCTATTTAACAGATTTGGTCTGCTTACCTCTGTCCTTACTGAAGTTATCATCAGACGACTACTTTTCTAGTTTTATTAATTCCAAGTTTGAATGCAATACCCTATTCATTACTGAAGTTATTGAGCAGAAACAATTATCTATTTTCAGTAACAGTGACCTTGGCCTTAATCCCAGTTATCAGAGCGCATACTGTACATCAGTTTCCAAGTACCAAGCTTGGTCACGATATCTCATAGCATAGCAAAAATGAACATTAAACCGACATTAAATTTACAGAGAAATGTCCTATATAGTAAGCATTATATAATAAGATTAATTTCGGTGCTGCTTCCTATCCGAACTGTACTACACATTCGTACTGGTTCAACATTTGCATATATACTCAAATCTCTCTTATCATGTCTCGCAAATTAGCAGTGACATTTTAGTCCTTTTTATTGCAGAGAAGCTATATTTTATGAGCAACATACGAAACACTGGACACGTTTTCCAGTTTGATTGTATGTAATAGAATAAGTGAACTCCATGATCTGCTTTGATGCTTGTCCTCTGCTTTCGGCCCTCGGAGCTATATATATGTGGTGTTACAGGGACTGTATACGAGCACAAGCAGGAGTCAGTCCGAATATGGCCTAATGCACATGGATCAAAATGCTATAATATTAATGTTAGAATAATTTAAACTCCGAGCCTTGCTCGAGGTCACTATGCCTTGTAACATTATCCTGTGTGAAGTTATCTTGACATCTTTGTTATAGCCATAACGCAAAGTCTTAACCGCTGGTAACAGGATGGATATAATACGTTTTAAATGAGATATTTTTCCGTCATTAGTGATTTTGATTTGGATCATATCTTTATCTGTTTCTTGTAGAATGCATATTCAATAGGCTATGATACACCAAGTTGTTGAGACGCTGTATTCAGATCAGAGGTTCACGTGTCACTTTCAACGAGAGAGCTTTATATGAATGTGTGCTCCTAATGCTTTTTGCAATTGGAGAGCTATATTCGAAGGGAAACATATACGAAGTGATAATCATAATGAAAATCATCTGACAGGGATTACTTTTATTAACATGGGAAAAATACGGATATATATAGGTGTTGGTTTTTTTTTTTCATTGACTGTTCTGAAATAAGTACAGTACTAAAGACAACGAGTATAAGGAAATTAACATTACCTATGGAATTTTTATGGAATCTTGTCAAACCTGAATCTATTTATCTTAAAGTATATATTTTAGGTTAAGGGGATATACAAATGTTTGAGTTAGTTTATACTTAATTTATTTTAGGTCGATTGTGAAAGAAGTTCTACAACTTATAGTAATCACCCTCGACACCTCATTCCTGATGGAATCCATCGCCACGAGGGTATGAGAGAAGTGGACAGTTTCCCTTTTAATGCTGAGCGCCAAGCAAGGGAGCTACTGGTACAATTTTTCGCGTCTTTGGTATGACGCGACCGGGGATCGAACCCACGACCTCCCGCACTCGAAACGGACGCTCTACCACTGGCTATCAAGGCGGTTTGAGTTACTGGGGCTGGATCGGACGAGAGTTTAGTGCTGCTTTTGTTAGATGCTTTCATGTATGTACTAAACACCTACATTTTCCGTCGAGTTCAAATGAAACTTGGTACACACCATCAACATGAAGTGGACATATAAATATTGTCAACACTTTCAAGTTTGGTTATTTTTATATTATGTGTATTAAAACTGCAGTTTCCATCAGATTCAGATCAATCATGGTATACCTAATGAACAGGCAATAGACATACACATATTTTCGTAACATCTACACCCAATGACTCCTTTCTAAAGATATGGCCCTTTTGGACTTTATTAATTAGATATTACAGTTTCTTTTGTACTTTTCATACTCGGCCCCTCCCTAACGTTCTATCCAATTCCCATGAAATTTGTTATACATCATTACCATAAATACCACAGCCTTTATCTATTTTAGGGGTGTTATGCCCCTTTATGGAATATAACAATTACATGTATTATTAGTTACACTGCTCGTTGGTGACAGGATACGGGATATACGCTGTCGAGGAAATCCATATCAGGCGTGAGCGAACCTCGAGCCTGATATGGATTTTCGAGACAGCGTATATCCCGTATCCTGTCACCAACAAGTAATGTAACGTTTTTATCTTGCCGACTACCTTTTACCTTTTTCCCCGCTGTAATTGACATAATATTTATATTAATAAAGCTACTTACAATTACAGTGCAGATTGGTATTCTGCAATCTTCTCTAGTCATCATGCTTTGATTAACACCAGCCATAAAATAGTAAATGAACTGTATTTTGACTGAATCACAAAACACAGAAGCTCATTTATACAGGTTATGAACTGGTTTTGAAAAACTTGTTCCATCCTTTCGAAAAATCATCAGATTACACGATAGATGGCAGAAATGTCTTTTACCTTTGGCTTTCGTTCCGTTTCCTGTTGAATTAATTCCTTTATCTTGCAGGTAGACTTAATGATCCTACAGCAAACTACTGTCTTACAAATGTGTTAATTCCTGTGCTTTATGATGATTTAACTAAAACAACATTTCAACCTGGCAATCGCGGCCGTCCCATACAGAGTTACTGTTCTTCTATTGCCACTAACTTCATGAACCTAATTTAGATAGGAAAAAACGGCAAAAAAGCACTATTTTTTTTTATCTCGGAAACGATATCTATAGCCGGAGCTTATAATCTGACTTGATTCAACTACGCTAGCAATGCGGCAACCATTTTTTTTTTAATCAAAATTCATATCTGAAATGTACTAGCAGGATATGGAATATATCCTGTCTCCACGTGATGTCTGTTGTCCAATAGAAATTCAAGAATCTTGTAGGAGGCAAGATAAATTTGTATCTAATGTACCCCTGTCCTCCTACAGTATTCATACAATGGAAAAGTAAGTTGGTATGAAATTATCAGCATAAAGAGGGCATATGCCTTCTGTCAGACATTTTAACGAAGCACATGATTTAGATTTCATTTGTGATTGTAGAATATTTTGAAAAAAAATACAACTAAGAAACAAACAAAAAACTGTTAAATATTCTTGCAATATTTTAGACTATACCATTTGAATAGTGCTACTGGATCTATAACAGCGATTCAGAATGATCATACTGATAAAAAACGATCCATTAAAGTAAACGGCATGAAGAACTATCCTTTATTATACATGAAGTTACGATTTCTCTGTGCACTATTTATATTTATAATAACTAAAAGTAGTACGACATGTCAACAGAGGAAGATGAAAGATTTGAAACATTGTAAAGTACATTTATTTGCGTAAATGGTCAGATTTTTAAACAGCAGTGGGATAATTTAAAAGGCGACAGTCAATAGATACATGTCTTGTCAGTAATCAGTATATATTTATAGGTTATTAGCTTTGTATTGGGAAATATGCACGAGTTCTCAGCGGAAATATTGCGCGACTTTAGGAGCGCAATATTCTTCCGCTGAAGAACGAGTGCACATTTCCCGATGCAAAGATAATAACCTTTTTATTACATACACATCTACACGTATAAATATAATGTAAATATCATAAAGTTGTTCAATAGCCTGAATAGGATTGACAATACTGAACTAAATAGAAAAAAATAGTGCAAGAACAAACACTGAATTACGTCACGCACCCGATATGAAATTCAGGCGTCAGTATATGGAAAAATATTGACGTTTCTGGTACCAGTGTAACTTAACGGGGAATAGAAACGTGTATGTAATAAATATATAAGTGGACTCCGCAGCCATTTTGAATACAAAAACATGAACAATTTTGTTCTCAAATTCATCATCGTACAACTTATAAAAAGAGTCATAGTCGTAGTTGCACTACGTTCCAAGATGAAGTCATTGGTATATACGTTTTTATACGTTTCGTTCAGTAACAAACCCGCAAATCAGAGTAATACAATATGACCCACTCTTTTTTCCCCCGACAGAATGAACCTTAAATATTACTAACATTAAAAACAAAGTAAAATTATAAATCACTCAGTCCTTTTATTGCTTTCCATAATGTTAGGTACTTCATGCATTTGTTACAGGTGTATTTTAAATTTTAAGTTGTTTATTATTCCTTACTACACTGGCCATTTTATTTCAAATGATAACTTTGCATCAATTAGCATTAACTTTCCAAAGTAATGTACGTTGCAAACTTCATGGAGAGAAAAGCCACTTGTTCACTTCTGCCGATAGTAAAACTTCTCATAAATTTCAAGTACGGTCTATTTATTTAAAGGTTAATTCAATTTAGGAAACTTATGTGAAACTGGTATTTTGACGTAATTGAATTAGGATGTTATATTCATTGGTTCAACTAAATTATTCATACATTTTTATAAAAATCTTGAGTTTTATACCTTTTTAAATCAATAACAGACAATAACTACACAGCCAAGTGTTAGATTGCGAAATTCAAATGATACAATAATTATACAATTAAATAGTTAAATTAATAAATTACTTTTAAAACTGTTTTAAAACGACCTGTTTTTGTTGCGTAATTAATTGAAAGTTTTTTTGAAAGGCACATAAACTTCCAGAAAGTGTTTTAGCTGAAAATTAAATGATGGTCTAGAAATCGACTCCGAATGTGCCAATTCAGTGTAACACTGTTATGTAATTTTCATTCTACAATATCTTTTATATATGAGGCTTTTACCAAACTATATGAAACTACTGTTTGTTCTGTTATTACGTATGCTTCATCTGTATGGGGTACCGGAACATTTACATTTATAAACGCAGTTCAGAATAAAGCTGCTAAGCATTTAGCATATACCCCGAATGCAGCGGTCTGTGGGGATATCGGATTGAACCCAGTAACAATAATCTGGAAAGTAGACCCCTTGGAAGCACCGAGAACAATACAAACATTGATAATTGCAGACTCGGTTTGATTGAGTCTTTTCATGAGCAGTAATGGAAAATGCAACACTGCCCACGCCACAAGTTTATGTTGGAAAACTATTATATTGTATTGGTGTAAAATAGTAAATATGGATGAGTCAAGGTTAAATAGAAGTGTTTAGATGAGCAAATAATAAAAGTAGCAATAAATATAAATTGGAACCTCCGCGTGTGTCAAAGATGGAAGAAAAATAACTGTGATAGGTTTTTGAAATATAAGCTTACCTAATATTCAATGTATTTGTAGAACAGCTGAATTGTGATGTAAATCGTGATACTGCCCGTAACGGTGTAGGTGGAAATAAGCTTAGACTGTATTGTACATTTAAACAGAATTTTGAAGTGGAACAGGATTGTAAGATTGTTTTGAATAAATCATTACGAGGTGCACTTGTTAAGTTTAGGAGTGGTACAGCTCCAATACATATAGAAACTGGTAGATACAACGGTATTCCTGTTATTGACAGAGTTTTTTTAATTGTTCCACTACAGTTGATGATGAACTTTATGTTTCATTGTACATGTTAAAATACTATTCGTACAGATTTACTCCTAGAAGCTTGTAGAATCAATTTAAATTTTTGTTTTAATTGTTCCACTACGGTTGATGATGAACTTCATGTTTTATTACATTGTCCATGTTACAATACTGTTCGTACAGTTTGTAGAATCAATTTAAATTTCACAACTTTAAATGATACGGAGAAAGTAGCTGTTTTTGCTGACAAATCCAGAAATAGCTTTATTATGTGCCAAAACCTGTTTTAGTATTTTAAGTAGAAGGAGACACCTTTTATATCATTGAATAGTTATAAATGTATAAATACGTATATACGGTGTACTAACTTGGTCGTACAGTATTTAATAAGATTTTACTAAAACTTTTTATGCTTATAAAAGTTAGTATGTAAATAAAAGGGAATTCTTAAGATATTCTAACTACTTGTGAATAGATTATATACTGATATAGTCTCTCATATTCATATTTCTGATTAGAAGGGTTTGCATGTTTTAATGACTGATGCTATTTTAATATGTATGTGTTTGTATATCATGCAAAGTGAAATTTTAATAAACACATCTTATCTTATCTTATATAACTTCAAATATAAGATAAAAGATCAGCTTTCCCAGCGACTGACCCACCAAGCCAACATTTATGATGCCACCATTTCGTCATTTTTCTCTTCTATTATAGAATGTATAAAAGTCTGCTCAAAGCAACCTTTTGTAAGAAACCATTGGTATGAAAATGCAAGCGACTTCTTACTCTCAATGAATATATCTTTTAATTAAAATTTGATGAACCCACATGCGGTATATTTTCACAAATTTTGAAGAATAATTTACTTCAGCACGAAATTGCTGTTGTAGCGTTATATGCACAGTCTGCATAATGCCGCCTGATCAAGTGATATCGTGATCAAAAGTTAAAGTAAATGATTTAATCCTTTTAGTTAATTTGTAGTTGAATGTTTTATTCGACATAATTATTCTATGTTTTCATGTAATTTTAATTCACAAACAAGTATGTGGTAACAACAACATAAAGAATACGAAACATATTTTAACAATTAATGTCAGGTTTTTAATAGCGTGCTTGATACTGTTTACGTCCCTTCCTCTTGGCTTGAGGGAACCATTATGCCTCTTTTTAAATGAAGGAAACTCGGAGGAATACTGCTGTTATTGAACTTCTGCATAAGCAAATTAAACAAACTCTCATTGTTCAGTTCCATCAAGAATGACACATCCAGATGCAACAGTCTAATAAAGGTATGATACGAGGATTGTTCAAATATAAATGCATCTAGACTGTTATCTCGCTCAATGATGCGAAAATCACAAAGAAATTAAGATTATTGGGTAGATAAACATGTTAGCTTTGCATTGATACCACACCCATTAAATTCCGTTCACTTTAGCTGTGTCTATCGCTCGCTAAACATTGCCTACTCGTGTATACTAATACTAAAATGGTTGGAAGGTCAGTGTACGCCGTTGAAATACGGTCCTATATTAAGAATCGTTGCATTCTTGGCATATGGTGTAAAGACATTTTTGATGAAATATGTTCTGTTTATGGGCATAATGAAATGTCTTTTTCGACAGTTATTCGTTGGTTTAAGAAATTCAAATGTGGATTAGTTTCAACAGAAGATGCACCACATGGCCGTCGGCCGAAAACAGCAACGTCTGCCAAGATGGTTGCTAGAGTGAAAGAAATAGTTGCTACTGATGCAAGATACACCGCTAGGCAAATAGCTAGTATGGTTGGCATCTCATTAGGAGCAGCTCATATAATTCTGAAACGTAATTTGAAAATGAGAAAGATCTGTGCTAGATGGATTCCCCATCTGTTGACAGATGAGCAGAAAAAAGGCACGCGTGCAATGCGCAAAATTGTTGTTTAAACAGTTTCCAAATTACAGTGCACGATCTTTCGCAAATGTCGTCACTTGTGACGAGACATGGGTTCACTTTTTTGAGCCCAAACGAAAGATTCAGAACAAAATATGGGCAACAAAGTCTGGCAAAAGACCATGCATTGCAAAGCGGACCATGAGTGTCAAGAAGGTAATGTATGCCATATTCTTCACAACTCAGGGTCCTGCCATTCAGGTTGCTGTACCTAAAGGCCAAAATACCTGTAAATTGCGGAAACTTTACAAATTAAGTGTCTTCGAACAAAAGACTAGAATATTTCAATAATCAGAAGACCCTGCATACTGGTGTGGCCAAGATCAGATTGTTCATGACAATGCGATCAAATCGTCAACTAGGCGTTCTATTTGAACAGCTTATTGATAGCAGGAAAAGGTTTTGTTGATCTCCCTCACCCTCTATTCGCCTGACCTCGCCCCGTGTGACTTCTTTTTATTCCCAAGGCTCAAAAAATACCTTTCTGGTCGAAAATTTCTGCAGCGCAAACACCTCGGTTCTGCAATATTCAAGTGTCTTCATAGTATACCTAGAAAAGACTAAGAAAATGCCTTCAAGGATTGGATTAGAAGACTAAAACTTTGCATATCTGTTGGAGGTGAATTCTTCGAGGGGACCAAATAAAATTTTCATTGAAATCTATCAAGGATAAATTTTTATATGCTTTAGATGCATTCATATTTGAACAGTCCTCGTATATAATAGTTTTAAGGAAAATTTATAGTATGAAAATTATTTCCGAATTCTTCCGAAGAATGATTACCGAACTCTTTTTCAAATTTTCGCACATATAATCACAGACTACTGGTTGAAACCGGGAGGCATGATGGCACATATTTTCTGGATAGCACATGTTCTAAATGCGATATCGGAGCTGTAGGTACTGAGCAGCGCTATTTACTCAAATGTAACTTTTTTGAGCACGAAAGAAACCATTATCTAACGAATATTACTGTTACAGATATAATTAAACTTTGCTTTCGAAAACTACTTAACTCAAAGTCGCTGTGTATTTTGTCAGAAACTAACAATACTATCTAAGTTCTAGGTGAATTTATTTTTACAAAGAAATGACCTACCTGAGTTTATAATGCTCGAGTTATTATATGATCGCACTCCTGTATTATAGTAAAACTCAGCGCTTTAAAAATATTGTGATGTGGACGCTATTAGAATAGCCATTAGAATAAATCCCAAGTATGACTCACCTTTGACCACATTGTTAAGTCATGTCCACCTATTGTGTGTTATGATTATGTATTGACAATATGTTTTATCCCCATATTGTATATCTACTTGGATGTAATAAAGAGTGTGTTCTGTTTTTCTTATGCTGTTATTCTACGTACTGTGAAATCATTTTTATTCGCGTAGGGCGAATTTTCACGTATTTCGCGCTAGGACCGATGCGTGAATTTAAGACCGCGCTATTATATTTTTTAATTTTATTTTTCCATTTCTAAAATTGAAAATGCGCGAATTAAAGCCCGCTCGAAACAGTCCTTTTTCACGTTTGCGCGAAATTTCATGCCAGCAAATTTAAATGATTTCACAGTATATTAATATAAGAGTGTCAATTATTTCAATTCCCTAACACATACAAGTTGAAAGACTTATCTAACGAATGAAAGGTTTGTATGTACAATTTTTTATATATTTCATCAAAAGTTTTTATTTACTAAAAATCAAGGTCCGCTTCGGTCAAATTAAAAGGGTGGGATTTTTTGATGTACACTGTGTTTTGTAATATAACTCGAATATCTGAGTAAAACATTTTGCAAAAATAATGAGTGTTTTAGTGAAAACTAAAACTATCATGAAAACAGATTAACTTTTCATGCTAACTTTTCATAAAAGCAGAAAATGTTCATGATATTATTTGCTTTTTTGCGAAAATATAATCTTACTTCAAGAAAATATTACCTGGTTTCATGATCGTTTTAGTTATCATGAAAATCATCGTTATGGTTGAAATGAATACACAGCTCGCTTGCATAATTGGAGTGCAAGTAGAGATGGAAATTTAGAGTCCTTTCCGAGAAATTTTGAAATTATACAAGACAAAATGGTGCAATTTCAGCCATCTCCGACAAAAATATCAGAGCAATTAAGGTTCAAATGTACACACTGTAGACTGTATAAATGGTGTGCAAGTAGAGATAAAGGGTTGGGGTCCTTCCGAAGAAATTTTGATATTATAAAAGGCAAAATGGTGCATTTTGAGTCATATCCGACAACAAAATCTGAGCAAATCAGATTGAAATGTGCACACTACTCATCTGCAAAAAAAATGAACACAAGTAGGGAGTGGGGGTTCAAGATAGAATAGTGCATTTTAAGTCAACTCCGACAAAAAATCTGACATATCAAATTTTAATGTACACGCTGCTTGTATGATGGAATATAAGCATAAGTTCAGGAGCCTCTTCGTGAAATTTTGAAGTAGAGAAAATGGTGCATTTTAAGCCATCTCCGACAAAACATTTGAGCCAATCGACTTACACACTGTTGCTCTCCTGCTTATTTTGAGTACAAGTAAAGATGAGGGTTTCGAGGTCCTTCCAGAGAACTTTTCAAAATATAAGACAAAATGGTGCACTTTCAGCCATCTCCGACAAAAAATCGTAGCAATTCTGGTTCAAATTTACACAACCTGCATATTAGAGTACAAACAGAGATAAGGGTTCGGGGGTCTTTGCCTGAAAGAAAATTCAACAATATGGTGCATTTTAAAACCATTTGAGACAAACGAACCTAAGCAAGTCAGGTTGGCTAGTTCCCCATACTAGCCTGGTATATCTGAAAACAGGTAGGGAGCACATGAACTGTAAAAGTCTACTAGAAAAAAATGTATGTTTTCTATGCAGTTTAGTCATAATATTACCAAAATGTTATGTGATTTATGTGCAAAACAACACTTTTGAGTGATTATATCAGAAATGCCAGCTGGGAAATAACAAATGTACGACTGCTTTTTAGAGTTGCTGTTGACCAACGTTGTCTCCGCCCTAAGTCAGTGAAACAAATTAAGCCCAAGTAAATATGTATGATTTGGGCATTTCTTAATTGAACATATTAACAACGAGTTTTAAGAACAAAGACATCCTAAAATAGGCAAAGAAATTTATATTACATATTTATATTTATATTACAAAAGTGCACATACAAAGAAAAATTGAAGAAACGATTTATAAAATAAAGTTTCTTCACCGACACAGTTCTATATAAAAGTATTGCGACTAGATCTGCGAGACATAGTAGTGCACTTTCAGGAAAACATAGGAGAGAAATCAGGTCGAGAATTTTCATCAAATCTGTCTGTTTTGTTCGTGCCGAAGATAGAAATTGTGATCTTCATAGATTCAATAATGTATAAAAATGTGCCTCAACGTAATTACGGCAATAAAAAGATTACTATATTTGTGTCGAGAAATAGGCACTCGTTTTCTTGCAGAATAATACTGCACCCCTAAAGTCGCGCAAGTTTTCCGCTGCAGAAATCATGCAAATTCCTCGACGCAAAGCTAATAAGCAATAAGTATTATAAAAGTAAACTACATGTATCTTTATATTAATGTAATCATATCAACTACATTTATACATGTAGTAACAAAATGAATTGACCTAATTCTAATTCTTTTCATTATAGCCTCTCGGCGATATATGACCATTTTGTGTCGATTCGCCGTAAAACCCAACTCACTCACTCACTCACTCACTCTCTCTCATTATAGCCTCTCGGCGATATATGATCATTTTGTGTCGATTCGCCGTAAAACCCAACTCACTCACTCACTCACTCACTCTCTCTCATTATAGCCTCTCGGCGATATATGACCATTTTGTGTCGATTCGCCGTAAAACCCAACTCACTCACTCACTCACTCACTCACTCACACACTCTCATTATAGCATCTCGGCGATATATGACCATTTTGTGTCGATTCGCCGTAAAACCCAACTCACTCACTCACTCTCATTATAGCCCCTGGTCTACCTATCTATGACGTTCATGTAATGATAAATTGTACTTTTAAAGACATTGTTTGCACAACATGCAAACTGAATGTTTATAACAAATATTTAATAACAAACTGGAACGGCTTTACATAACTTCTAATTATCTGAAAAACTTTCTGCTACAGGTTCCCACTCTAGTTATTTCCAGGGAATATTAAAGCTGTCTAGTTATATGAGCCGTGCCATGAGAAAACCAACATAGTGGGTTTGCGACCAGCATGGATCCAGACCAGCCTGCGCATCCGCGCAGTCTGGTCAGGCTCCATGCTGTTCGCTTTTAAAGCCTATTGGAATTGGAGAAACTGTTAGTGAACAGCATGGATCCTGACCAGACTGCGCGGATGCGCAGGCTGGTCTGGATCCATGCTGGTCGCAAACCCACTATGTTGGTTTTCTCATGGCGCGGCTCATATATTCTAATAGTCTGTTTTGAGTGAAATTGTTCTATCAACTAGTCTCATAACTTAATTAAAAATAGTTCCACTCTAGACATTGTAAATTCATTCTGCGAAATTTTACTGCAAGAAAACGCAATCAGCTTAACGAATTACGGCCACTGAAGACAGACTGTAATAAGATTACATTGTTGAGTATTGCCAGAGCTACTACAATTATTTTCATCACACACTTTTGAAAATTATAACTACCTTGTGTATAACTAATCCCGCAATATGTTATTTATCTTCTCTATTCATCTGCCTGCAAACCGTTGCCACACTCTCGTAACAATTCCTTCAGGAACAAAGTCTGTCAGGGCAGAATAAATTCTGTTTTATTCTCTCTGAACTATTTTCATTAAGTATCTCAAAACCATAAAGCCATTGTAGCAGACGTCAAAAATATGTCATAATAAATTGGCTTATGAAATACACAATACTGTTATTGCTACCGGGGCCAGTAAACTTATAATGCTGTTTGCGAGAACTGTGTATTTGAGCCGCGCCATGAGAAAACCAACATAATGGCTTTGCGACCAGCATGGATCCAGACCAGCCTGCGCATCCGCGCAGTCTGGTCAGGATCCATGCTGTTCGCTAATAGTTTCTCCAATTCCAATAGGCTTTAAAAGCGAACAGCATGGAGCCTGACCAGACTGCGCGGATGCGCAGGCTGGTCTGGATCCATGCTGGTCGCATACCCACTATGTTGGTTTTCTCATGGCACGGCTCATTTATGTATTACTTACACATTCCTTAACCTTGACGGCTACAGAATTTATACATGTGTATTTTAATAAATCTTATCAAATGATGTATATTTAAAACAAACAGCACCAATATTTCAAAGAAACAGCCGCACTGAAATCTCACAGTAGTAGGTAATTTATTCAAAACAGTACCTATACTTGGAACAACATCCGCCAACTCGAAACATTATGTATACGTGATTAGTTTGATCTAATAAAAGTATTAAATAAATATCATTTATCCCCATCAATCCGGCCAACAGTTTCCAAGTGGTAACCCTGGCTAGATATACACAATAATAGAAGCATGGTAATAACGGAAACATGGTGGTAATGGAAATATCTTTATAATAGGGGCATGGTTATTATGAAAGCATGGGTATAATGAAGGCACGGTGATATGCATGGCGACATTGGAAGCATGGTGGTAATGAAAGCATGGCGACAGTGGAAGCATGGTGGTAACGAAAGCATGGTGGCAATGGAAGCATGGCGACAATGGAAGCATGGTGGTAATGGAAGCATGGTGACATTGGAATCATGGCGGTAATGAAAGCATGGTGACAGTGAAAGCATGGTGGTAATGAAAGCATGATGGTAATGGAGGCATAACGACAGTGGAAGCATGGTGGTAATGAAAGCATGGCGACAGTGGAAGCATGGTGGTAATGCAAGCATGGCGACAGTGGAAGCATGGTGGTAATGAAAACATGATGGTAAGGGAAGCATGGTGACAGTGGAAGCATGGTGGTAATGAAAACATGATGGTAAAGGAAGCATGCAATACTGTAAACATGGTGGTAAAGGAAGCATGGCGATAATGGAAGCATAAAGATAATGGAAGCATGGTGGTAATGACAGCATGATGGTAAATGAAGCATGGCGATACTGTTAACATGGTGGTAAAGGAAGCATGGCGATAATGGAAGCATGGTGAGAATGGAAGCATGGTGGTAATGAAAGCATGGTGGTAAGATAAGCATGGCGATACTGTGAATACGGTGGTAAAGGAAGAATGGCGATAAGGGAAGCATGGCGATAAGGGAGGCATGGTGGTAATGGAAGCATGGTGATACTGTAAACATGGTGGTAAAGGAAGCATAGCGATAATGGAAGCATGGTGAGAATGGAAGCATGGTGGTAATGAAAGCATGGTGGTAAGATAAGCATGGCGATACTGTAAACACGGTGGTAAAGGAAGCATGGCGATAATGGAAGCATGGTGGTAAAAGAAACATAGCGATAATGGAAGCATGGTGGTAATAGAAGCATGGTGATCACGAAAGCATGGTGATAATGGAAATGGAAGCATGGTGATAACAGAAGCATGGTGATCACGAAAGCATGGTGATAATGGAAATGGAAGCATGGTGATAATGGAAGCATGGATTCTATGAAGAGCGACTGATACTGTTGAAATGAAAAGTAGTTAGGAGCAAGGTGCAACCTAATGCTGTGATAAATGCTTTAAAGAAAATTTGAGTACGACCTGAATAAAACTCAAAGAACCTTTTGATCTCTCCTGGATCTCAACTTGAATACTTATAATAGGTACATACATAAGAAAATCTAAGGGGAGCAACTCTGCTTTGACCAATAAACTGAAGCTTACATAAAACATTGGTCAAAGTATAAGAAATATTAAATAGGGCCTTTTCCCAACAACTGATCAAAGGCCGACAAAATATGACCTGCAATTGTTTAAAACTCTTTGTATTGAATATAAAACATGCACACTTTTCTCATGGCTTACACAGACACGAATTTTATAAGTTGTGCTGAGGCCCAGTAAGAAAGAATAGTAGTGCATCAAAATAAAATGAAATAATGCATAAATTCCTTTCAAGAAATTTTACAACACCAAGAAACGTTACCTCAGATATTTAAGTTTTGGCTTTTTAGCTAAAATTATTTTTCTCAATGATGATAACTTGGTTTACACAAAATTTGATATATTAAAATGTAAGATGTATATCAAACAATCAAAACAAAAAGTTACTGTCATCAAATGTAATTATAACATTTTAAGGCAGTGGATCGATAATGACTCTCTGCAATTCCCGTGTAATTATGTATATGTAAGTAGTTTCAACATTCTATGGACGTAACTGTAGCTTAACACGATCATTGCTTTCCATAAAAAAAGTGCTGAAAAAGCATATAAAGAATACGTACTTTGACGATATTCGTTACAGGTCCACTACCTTAAACAAACTATAAGGTGTTTTATTTATTGATCTAAACAAGGTAAGCGGGTAACTTCAGACATTCACAATAATTTACAACTTAAAACTGTTTACACAACTTGAAAAAAAATGTTGGGGCCTTTCATTTACAATTGTATCTAGAGTGCATTCTCATGAGTGGAAAATACTGATGGTTAAATGTTGTAGGGGTTTGTTTACATCTTTAATAACTTCTTTCAGGTCAATGTATTATAGGTTTGAGAAGCTTATAATAATGAGCATGTCATTCACTTTCTCAGACTTTTTTCAGTTTCAGACTCTTGGCTAGTCTTTGATTTTGAATTTACTAAAAGACAAAAGAAAGTTCAGTATAGGCTCTTTCAAAGTGTACTATATCTTAGAGACCGTACCATAGCTCTTCGCATACTTTGATTTTTCAAACTAAAGTGATTTTTGCAAGTGCACCGGTTACGATAAAAATGTAAACAACGGACTCTGTCTATGAAACTTTGAAATGAATGAATGACAGTCGATCTTAGTCATAATACGGATTGACAGTGAATGCTAATGACTCCATGTGTTGCAAAAAGGTATTTAGTTTGTAACTGTAATTTCCCATCAATTGAAATCCTCTCAAAACTGGTAAAATAATTACTTATATTTGGACAAAACTCGCCGTCTTTGCCGTTCGACAGCTGCAAAAAGGGTAAATATAAAAGATTCAGTGTAAGTAATATTTCACTGGTACTACCAGTTAGTAAGTTCATACTCTGAACAACACGTCAGAGAAATTTGGGCAGATTTGACCGATTATGACGTTGGCAGCATTAGATTATATTTTTTCTTTACACAAAAATTGCCGTTAGGTAACAAAGCGAATACGCCGATAATCCGGAGTTCACTGATTATTGTTCCAGTTCACGCAATGTAATCCAGCAATTAAACTGCATAGCTATTACCTACTGCTGTTATAGGGAAGTGGTAGAGTGTCTGCCTTAGATGTGAGAGGTCCTGGGTTCGAGTCCCAGTTAGAGCTTAACTATTTAGATTCTGCTAAAGCATAGTTTTGCTGTTAATAGACTGTTCCAGATGTTCTAAATTTTTAGCACACAGTATCATGGATCATTATTTAGCAATCCAGATGAAAGTTGAACGTTTAATCAAATTCACCCAATTAGAAAATATTGACTATATTATGTCCCTTTGATGTGTATGCTCTCCATGTTCAAGAAGAGTTACATTTCCTTGATCACAAAATTTTCGTTAACATGAAAATATTAAATGCTCATAACTCCGCACGTCTGGTTAAAATATTGTCTATATTTCTGTTTTTGAGAAATATATAGACATTTGTCTTCATTTCAAAGCTTTTTAACTTCAAATCTATGATTTGAAAAACTTGGTACTATCTCTATATATCTGTGGAGACTTTTGATATAAACTATAATTGGGGAACTCACCAAATCAAAGAAAATCTGTCAATACAAGAGTTGTCCATTTTGCCTCAGATATTTTCAGAAGGTCATTTTTTAAATATCAAATATTTCTATTTTTACATGGCAAGGAGGAAAAACATAAATATATTTAGTAAATTGGTGCACTCAACTATCATTTCATACTGTCAAGATTAATTTGAATTTGTTTGGTACCATCTCTACCTATAATGAACATCGCACGCGGCGAGGCAGTGTGCTTCTGAATACTGCGGATACTTTAAAGCAACAATGGTGAAGACCCATCATATTTTATTAAGAAAAAAAAGCACGTCCTTCGGTGCGTAGGTGTCTAGTGAGTTATTTTTCACTCCGAATGTGTAAATTATGTTAAACGCCGCTCTGTTTTATCATTTCGATTTTTGAAACGTCTTTTGTATGAACTAACAGACCTGTGTTAGCACTCTTTCTTAGCGCCGATAAGGCACCAATTAATGAACACGTCGATTTGACGTCATTAGTGCCGTGCTTAAATGAAAACGCACATGTTTTATGTTAGATTTTTCGTGGGGAAGGGGGTGGGGAATAATACTTATACTTGTCATGCAATAATAATATTATTATATCACATGGATGTAAAGGACTACATTTTTCGCAAACAATAATGTTATATATACAAATACATCAAAGGGCGTTTTTTAACTTGTCAAAACCTATATACTTCTACTTTTCGTAAAAATGACAAGAATAGCTTAAGCCCTCTACAGACGGTAGGTTCTAGTTGTACAACACTAATTATCTCAAAGATGTACAATTTTGAAATTGTACATTTTTCACATACAGACAGTATTCCATTCCCATATAAATCACAGAGATTTACCTATAGTAAACATAGTGCATCAGGTACTGAAAAGAATGTACCTGTTAATAATAAAAATAATATTCACCTTTTTATGTCCCATGAATTTGATTATGCAGGACACAAATGAGTCACGCCATGAGAAAACCAACATAGTAACTTTGTGACCAGCATGGATGCAGACCATGACATCCTGTGCATCAGCGCAGTCTGGTCAGGATCAATGATGTTTGCTTTCAAAGTCTATTGCAATTAGAGAAACCGTAAGCGAACAGCATGGACCAGACTGCGCGGATGCTGGTCGGAAACGCACTGTGTTGGTTTTCTCATGGCGCGGCTCCAATCATTTAACTTTGCAGTGTCATCCTTTTTCCATTATGCATCAGAAGCCATTTTATATTCAGATTTGTGTTTATTTTTTGGGCAATTGTTTCTGGAATTTCATTCACTTGCCTCTTATCAACTATTTATTTACCAATTTGTTGCTTGTCAACGTGGGTGGTACGTAAGGCAAAACTTACGAAATAGAACATGTCCTAATCTGTAAGTCAAGACTTAAGATTTACGAAATCAAGGAATAGCATCATACACACGATAATATTTGGCTGTACATCTTGAATTTAATTGGTGTTGTACAACAAAAACTTACCGTCTGTAGAGGGCTTTAGGATAAGGCATGCCGATTATGTTCAACAGATCTTTTGCTTTGTGGGTCTGGAATTCCGTAACAACAATTTAATGCTCAATGAAGAATATGTGCACTTTCATGTGAATACTGTAATCAAAATACGTATAGATATAAAGCTGCGGTTACTTTTTTTATCTATTAGATATAAATATATTCTAATTATTTGGTCCTGTTGTCGAGTATATTGGATAAAACAATAGATTTCTGTGGTGATATTTTATGATTATTTTATTTTGGGATGTGTTGCGTATTATGTTAGTAGTACACCTCATAAATTACAATTTAGAAAACTTATGGGATGTAGGAATTTCGCCAAAATTTCACAAGAGTATTATGTTCATTTGTTTAGCTAAATTATTCATAAAGTTTATACTGAAAATACCGAATTATTTGATATATTGCTATAATGTGTTTGGTTGTGTTACATGCGTCAATATTATCATATAAAATGATTTTTTTTCCGTTTAGGTGAGAAAGAGTCTTATTCATCTATTCAATCAATTATAGACAATTTTTCGTTGCAATAATTTAAATGGTGCAATAAACTTTCTAACCACCTTTTAACAGTGTTTAAAGTGTTTCAAAAGTGAACAATTTAGTTTCGTACTTAATTAAGCGACTTTAGATACTGCCTTTAATGCCTTTGTCTCATTCTATTTCGCACGTGCGGTATTAACAAGAATATACGAGGAATCTTTCAAAATATCTGCCACACTTAATTTACCCATCATACAAAACTTTTTTTAGTATGATAAAACAATTAAGTAAAATAAAAACTGACTTTTAGGATCGGTCGTAGAAATATAGCGGTGTACCGTAACCATGGAAACGGCTACAAAAGCTGGTAATCGCGGAAACTCAAAAAACTTTCTTGTGTCATATTTCAAAAGGTAATAGTATTAGAATCTTGATTTTTTTCATATTTTCATTAAGTTATGAATATCTATTGTTTGCAGTGATTATATTCTAAATATCTTATTAAAATTCTTAATTGTCATTAGCACATGCAATTTTAGTAATTAGCTCGTGCATTCAGTTGTGAACCAAGAAGGTGCCTCTTTTAATCAGAAAATGTTTTTTGGACTTAATTACAACTATGGCTGATTTTTGGCTTAAAAATATTGTACAATACGCATGCAATTTAAATTCTAAAAAAATTGATACGTCAATTTTACATCATTTTATATATTAATGCAGCGGATTACATGCAACATATGGACAATGAAGTTAATTAATAACGCGTTAAATATCGGCTTGGAATATTTAATGTATATTATATGAAAAACAACAAAGTTTATTTAATTAATTCATCGCCAACATTCCAATACACTGACCAGTAGTTTGGCAAAAGTAGTCTCCCTTGAATATACACGGATCGCGGACCCGATAACGTTTATCGATAAGCAATTTTACTATAGATTTGTATAGGAAAATATATTTCAAACATTAAAAACGTATTTTTATCGTTATTTAACAAAATTTTATAACCTCGTGAAGTGTTGAAAAAGATGTGGATAAATTGTTTATGTGACATTGCCTTTGTTAGCTGTCAGTATTGTATAGATACGCTTAACATATTATAATGCATGCATAAAATTGTTCCCTTTTCCGTTGATATTTTTACTATTACTGTTACGAAATCAAAGATTTGATACTTCTATATACTTCAATAATTAATCATATTACCGGACTTCTCTCCATAATTCAGCGGAACCATAATGGGAATAAACTGGGCATAAAGTAAAGGCTTCCAGTGTGTGTAGAACGGTTCTAATGTTCATATGGAAAGAATGTACGTTAAAATTTGCGAAAAAAAATAATAATGCTTTGCGTATTTCTTATTTTGGGGGTGGGTCACTTATTGTTACTCTGTTGAAATCTCGTATTATGCAATAAACTTTCCGGAGATATCATCACCATTGGTATGTTATCAAGTACACTTCATATTTTGTATATAGCCCGGATGGAAAAATCAAAGGAAAATACGATGTTTTTGAAAGAGTATGTCTGTATTTCTTTCATGCAAATTTGTAGTAGCAATATACATCCTCTGCATGCGGTTACGAACAAAAATACGTATGTTAAAGTGACAGTTTTCAAAAGGATGGTCAGTAAATGTTATCTTTATACGTTTTCATTCCGGCTCCGTTACTTCAATAAGTCGCATATTTCTAGTTATTTTATATACAAAAACACTTTACAGTTTATTAACAAAATGAAAAACAAAATGAAATCCAAATGATCGTTTTATTATATTGACTTATATTCTAAACATTGCAAAACATACAAATACCATAATCTCGTTTTAAGAAGCAAACAGAACGTTAGTAGGGGACTATGTGTAAAGACGAATTTCAAGTGTAAATGAATAACTCCGGATGGCCAAACCTCGGATCCCACCCAACCCCCACGCACTACCCCTTACTCAATTTGAGCAACTTGAATAAATCCTAGACGTCTCAGTGCTAGGATTAATTCTTTATTGCAACTTTGTACGACTGTTTCGATACTTATCAATATACACACTATATTAGAGTCAATTTGCTTTGAGTGAAAATACCGAAATGGTAGAACATTACCAACTTTTAGTAACATCGATCTATTGGAAAATCGATAAATTTGCCTATAGAAACAAAGAAGGAAAAAATCACTTAAACTTCAATAGAAAAAGTTCTATTTGGAAATCAAAAATTCGATACCCCACAAATTAAAGTTTAATTTATTCCGGATATTATGAATGTTTTTTTAAAAAAATATTTTAATATTTGGTTGGTCCTTTTTGACTTTAAATAGACCCACCTCAGTTCATATAGACTCTGTAGGAAACGGATAAAAAAAAACTGACTTTTTCAAATATAACAGATAAAATGAGATATTTTCCGCAAAAAATCAAAAATTCGATACCCCTAAACATGTAGAAAAATTATTAAATTTTCGTTATGTGTAATTTGTTTTAAATTTTATAATGGTTTGTTTGGTCCTTTTTGCATTTTAGTGTGTACAGTGAACATTTCTTAAAAAATTCCGGCATTTTCCGCCGTTATCCGTAAGTACTCGGAAGCTGTTACGGAAAATATTGTCGTCTGCTAGTCTGACTTTGGCGGTACAAATTGCTATAGATTGTAGGCAACATCACAGTGACAAAAAAAAAAGAAGATTGTAATTAGAGAATTTAAAACAAATTAATTGTTGAACTCAGAAACGCCAAAACCTAGATCCGCTGTCGTTTAAAATAACACTATGGAGGATTTAGTCTTTAATTCGCAATTGCTTTTAGTTTTCATCGCAAAATATACTTAAAGCAACTAATTCTCATGTGTTTCCGTAAAATATAGTCTGTCAGTAATTGAGTTTCAAAGCATTCTTAAGAAATATAACGATGATTAATTTATTAATTTCCAGATACCTATATTATTTTTTGCCGAACGATCTGGAGACTTTTTATTGCCGTGGCGGTCCGGGTTCGATCTCCGACGCGGTCATCTTTTTTCTTCATATGGGAATTTTTAATAATTTTTAAACAAAAAAAAAAAAACAAAAAAAAAAAAAAAAGTCATTTTCTATTATTCATAATATGACCAAACTTTAATTTGAAAGATAGCCTTGATGAACTGATAATTCTGCTTCTTTCCAATTCTTTGTATATATTATTCTGTATTCTTAAATTAATGCATGTTTTTGGTGCATTCTTTAATCATTCGTTTTAAAAAAAAATGCGATATTTATTATTTGATTTAATTGTAACAAATATCTTAAAATTACCCTTTGACTTTTATTGTGTATTACAATATTGCTTAGGGGTAAACAATATCCGGTCAGTGTTGTTTCAAGGCGGGCCATAAAAGATATGTTACCCCACTTATTATAAGTGAGAGGTATTTTTATTGTTTTATGCTCTTTGCGTTGTAATATATGTTTTTCACTTTCTTCTGTCTTTATATAGTCTTTTCCCTTTCTTTCATGCAATTTGTTTTTATAAATTTTACCCTTATTTCATAAATCGTATGACAGTAGGAAGAATCAGTACAAATTTAGAATTCACATCGTTAATAAGGTTGTTCCGTAAATAACTACTGAGTAAAGAACCTGGCCCAAATTTCACGAAAAATCTTAAGTTATTAATTAGTTAAGTCTGCTATTCTAAAATTGAGATATTGATGAAGTTATTGTTATTAAATGTTGTTATTTTTTCTGTAACAATATATTTATAGTTAAAGTATACTATGGTAGTAGTATTTTTCAGCAGTACTTATTCATGTCACGCAAATATGATATTTCTATTTAGGCACGATATAAGAAACTAAATCCTTACCATGCTAAATTACAATAATGAACTTGTCTATCTTTCAATTTGGACATTACTATTAATTATGAAAAGGGTGCATACCAAAAAGTTACTGGGTGAATGGCAGACAGTGCAGATCATGATCAGTCTGCACGAATGTGCATGCTGATCATGGTCTACACTGATTTCAAAGGATGAACCAATCGTGTTCAGCATGGTAAGGGTTAAGTATTTAGTCTTATTTCTATATTTCTTTTTCTTTAAAGCGACCGGCTTCCAGATCGTTCGACAATAAAATACTTTTTAGATGTCTTGAAAAAAAAATGCTATATTTCTTATGAAGGCTTCAAAACTTAATTACTGACAAACTTTATGTTATAGAAATACATGAGAATTTGCTGCTTTTACTACCTTTTGCGATGAAAATCGAAAAACGTTAGTGGTTTAGAATTTTGAAAATATTTTGGAATCAAAAGCTCATATTCTAATGTTCATAATATGTGAAAGAAAGCGCGTATAGAGCAAAGAGCTATAAAAATAAATTGTATTTTATACTTCTTTGTATAGAGGAAGTATATACGATGTTTTAGATATATATTTATATTCTTGAATATTTATTTTATTTAAAGACAGTTTCTTGTGCGTAAATATTTCTTTTCTGTACATAGATATACGTTAGCATGATGTTTCATGTATTAAAAAGAAAGTAAATCTGTGTGTTCGATGTATAAAATGCAACGATTTCTACATATTTTAGATAACATATTCATGTTCTTAAATATTACTTTTATTTGACAATTTATAAAGTATTATATAATTTTTCGACTTCCGTATTTATAATACAAAGCTTAATCAACTTCATTTTGAAACAAAAAATATTATAATTGCTTAAATTCTAGCAAGGATATCCCAGAATCTGATCTGATTTCCACTTTAATAATTACCAAAACTTCGTTCAATTCAAGTACATCGTTTAGCAAACCGCCCGCCTGTAAATGCATCAGATAATGATCAAAGATGTTAATTATCGATTTTTCCCCCGTGTTACTACAACAACAACAATTAGTACGGAAATCAACGAATCCGTCCGATATTGATGATATCGGATTATTGGTTTTATTGATTTTTATGATAGGTAGATCTGTCCCGCTTTATCGGTTTCGAGATGTTACTAAAAGTTGGTAATGAAGTTACATTCTTCCTTTGTTTCATATAAATGATTTATCTTGTGACCTCATTTTCAGTGCTTTACAGCATTTCGATGATATAAAAACACATATATAGCCATTAAATATGACATGTCTTCTCACCAAAAATGGAAAAAAAATATATTGAGATGTTAGGTTACATATATTCAAGAAACATTATCTGTCTGAAAAACATCACCATCTGAAAATACTCCCATGAAATTTGTCATTTAGCGATAACCCGTATATATGTAGTCATGGAAATTCACAGTGAAAGAGATCTAGATCTTTTCTCAATACAATAAGCAATACAGCTAAGTCAAAGCTATAACTGTCACATCCTTATCTGACTCATATACAAGATGGAACTACATTTTGAATTGCAAAAACAGATCATCTAACATCATCTTAAATGCTTTGCGAACTTCTCTTTTCGTAACACTGGAGCTCATTGTCCCTGCGCAGTTAGTGGGGACCGATGCGCTATGCTAACTGCCAAATGCTAAATAAGAAATTGTTAATGCTAAATGTCAATAGTTTAATGTTAATGTCACATACTTAATGCTAAATGTTACATACAAAATACTATATGCCGTATACAAAATGTCATTACAACTCTACATGCAGCCACAGGAAAACACTGCAGCAATTACAAGGCAGAGACTGAAGCACTCATGAAGGCCGTCTCAATGGTTGAAGACTCGGCAGAAGAAAGCTCCTCAGTCGTCTTTCTCACAGATGCACTGCCTGTTATGGAAGTCCTGATCAACAATAAAGCTCCGCAGCTAGCCAGGAGAATGCAGAGCCTGAGTATAAACTGCAAAGTAGCACTTCAGTGGATTCCATCCCATTGTGGACTTGCAGGCAATGAAGAGGCAGACAAACTGGCTAAGCTAGAAGCTCAGTCAGAACAACCAACAAAACCTGTGAGTTACAAGGAGAAAGTCAACATCATCAAGTCACTAACGAGAACAAGGATAGATGAAGATGCTTTTCATCTCCTTGATCGGTCTGAACAAGTGATGCTGGTCAGGCTTCGCTCAGGGCATAACAAGCTCAATGCTCACATGTACAAGAAATACAGACTGGCACCATCACCAACCTGTTCATGTGGTGAAGAAGATCAGAGTGCATAGCATATACTTCATAGATGTTAAAATCATGACCATGAGTAGCTGCAACTTGGCCGATAGATACCTCAATGCACCAGAAACTATATGGAGGCATTTGGGATCTGCGGCAAACCGCAAGTTTCATCGAGGCTACTGGTCTGACAGTGTAGTTGCGAACGAGAAGAAGAAGATAAAAAACAAATTCTTTTTGTCAAATGATAAATGGTAATTCTCAAATTATCAATCTTTATGATCTTTATCTCTTCAACTAATGAATGTAGCTTTTACTAATTTGAAAAGAAATATGTTCTGCCTTCCTAATTTAAAGCAATAACGTTGCAGATGTTACGGGGACATGGAACCGAAACATTTTGCTGTAAAATGTTTATTATATTTTTAGAATTTTAATTGCATGCGTATTATAAAATGTTTATTATATAATATACTAAGATATGTAACAGAGACAAAGTTATGTGACGAAGGGCAATGATTATATAACTGATATATTCAGCTCTTTGTTTCAATGAAAATTTAGCCATGAGCATTTTGACATTTTGTTTTAACAATTGACAATTACCGTTCGAAAGCTAGTATTTGAAATTTTGAAATTAAGCAGTTCGTAAATAGCATTTTTCATTTTGCATTAACATTTTTGCAGTTACCATTGTGCATTGGCCTTCCTTACGCATATAGCATTTGGTATGTTGCATTTTATGTAAAGTATTTCACAGGCAATATTTGACATTTAGCATATAGCAAATAGCATTTTGTCATTTAGCATTTGACAATTAGCATGGCACACCAGCTTTCCATAACCTTCCTTAGTACTTAATAAATGTCATTTCGTTTTCAAAACATTTTGCAAAAGATGTTTGGCATTTAGCATTGATATCTGATATTTCGCAATTGACAAATAAAATGGCGCACCAGGTTTCCATATAAACATGAACATTAGCCTGACTTTGGTAGAACCGCTCTACACACACTGGAAGTCTTTATTCTAGGGATAGTTTACTTCCATTATTGTACCGCTGAATTATGGAGAGAAGTCCGGTAATATGATTAATTATTAAAGTGATAGAAGTATAAAAATTTAAAATACTTGAATTCGTAACAGTAATAGTAAATATCAACGAAAATGAGAACAATTTTATGCATGCATTACATGTTAACGTATCTATACAATACTGACAGGTAACAATGTCACAAAAAAAAAACAACAAAAAAACAACAACAAAAAAAAAAACATAATTTATTCACATTTTTTTCAACAATTAATTTAATAAACATTTTTTCATATTATATATGTTAAATATTTCAAGGCGAGATTCAACGAGCTATTCCTTAACTTCATTGTCTATGTGTATTGAAAAAGGAAGCGAATGAATAACGTATATGGTATGTAATCCGCTGCATTAATATATGAAATGGTGTTAAACTGACGTATCAAAATATTTAGAATTTTAACTGCATGCGTATTATTAAATATTTTCAAGCCAAAATTCAGCCAAAGTTGTTATTAAGTCCAAAAAAAACTTTCTGATTAAAAAATGCACCTTGTTGGTTCACAACTGAATGCACGTGCTAATTACTAAAATTGCACGTGCTGACGACAATTAAGAAATTTAATAAGATATTAAGAATATAATTACTGCAAACAATAGGTATTCATAACTTAATGAAAATATGAAAAAATCAAGTTTCTAATACCATTACTTCTTGAAATATGACAAAAGAAAGATTTTTTAGTTTCCGCGATTACCAGCTTCAGAAGCCGTTTCCATGGTTACGGCACACCGCTAAATTTCTAAGACCTCATTTAAAATCTCCATTTGTTACCGAACTGTATTTTTATATAGGTGAAAATGTTTTGTATGTTGGGTAAATTAAAATCCTTACGGAAGGCCCGTACACACGAAAACTTCTTCAGTTAAAAGTACATGCCTTGAACATTTTATTCATTATCTTGCCATGTAAACTTTGCAAAAGGTGTTTTTGCTATAAACATAAAGTAACTTCTGGACGAAAATTAAAAGGAGTATTTAGTAAACCAAAAGCAAATATCAAGCAGCAGTATCAGATTTTTAATTATTTTTTTCATTTTGCTGAATTATAGAATCAACCTGATAAGAAATTGGTATATTCATGACGCATACCATTACAAAAAGGTTATCGTCACACCTAGAACATCATTGTGCGAACCATAACGTTATGGTCTCTGCGAGCAAACCAGTCATTACGTTACACTATATTTATTCAAAACGAAGGTTTGTGTCGTCCTTTTATTATCCAAGATTTAGTAATTTACATGGGGAAATTGGGGTCACGCTGCAGGAAAGCGGAACAGTGAAACGCACTAGGTAAGGTAAGGTTGATTATTAGTTTAGTATTCTTAAAAACTTTAGGAGTGTACATTAAATGCTGTGATAAAACCTAACTAGAGGTTTTTGTAAAACACGAATGTCCCCAATGACTGGTTGTGCCATTTTCAGTCTATGTGACATTGACCTTTGATCTACAAATCCCCAAAATAAAAACGGTCATCTACTTCATAAGACCGATCATGCTATCAAGTTTTTGAAGGTTCTGGGTTAAGTGGTTATCCGTGCAGAAATTGTTTTTTAATGTTCAGGTCCCTGTGACTGTGGCCTTTGACCTAACGACCCCAAAAACTGTAGGGCTCTCCAATTTCATAAGCCCTATTATGCTAAAATGTTTGAAATTTCTAGGTGAAGTGGTTCTCAAGTTATTGAGTGGAAACCGTTTTCAAGGTTCAGGCCTCTGTGGCCTTGATCTTTGACATATTGACACAAAACAATAGGTCTAATAAATTTTATTAGCCCAATTATGCTATCTTAGCGTTTTCAAAGTTCAGGACCATGTGACGTTGACCTTTGACTTACTGACCCAAAATCGATAGGGGGCATCTACTTTATAAGTCCAATCATGCTATTAAGTCTCAAGAATCTTGGTAAAGTAGATCTAAAGTTATTGAGCGGAAATCGTTTTCAAGGTTCAGTCCCCTGTGACCTGGCCTTTTGCTTTACTGGCCCCAAAATCTACAGTGGTTATCTACTCTGTAAGCTCAATCATGCTATAAAGTTTAAATGTTATGGGTCGAGTAGTTCTCAAGTTGTTGAGCTGGAACCGTTCGCTTTACCGACGGACCGACGCGACCGACATGTGCAAAGCAGCATACCCCGTTTCTTCGAAGGGAGGAATAATAAGATTAAGCATGTAGTCTTAAACATGACAAAGCATTGCATTAAGCGCACATTTCATTAATGAACTATGTTTAGGTGATAAACTGAATGTGCGCATTTTCAAAGAAACGGATGAGAGATTGCGCACGTATTGCTAAAATAGAAAGAATGCTGCTAGTGTAAGGGACTTAAATCCTGCATTTTCGATTTAAATGCTCACATATTTGTTACATAATTAATTGTCAAAGCATCCGAATAATAATAAGACAGTAAAAAAAATAACGGTTGAAGTTCCGTCAAATAGTAAGTTCTGGTTTACTGTATCAACTAAATAGCTTACATAGCACTAACCCGAGAGGAATTTCCCAACATTTTGTTTGTTTATTTTGCAATTCGAATGCCACACATTTGTTTACATTTTTCCGCTGCTATGCATCCAAATTCTGTCGCCATTTACTTTGATGACGGCCTTGTTAAACATCCGATGTGTTGTTCCATGAAATGTGCAGTTTTTGTTGAAATAACTTGGTACGGGTTTCTTGTCGAACAATGCAAAATGCACTGAAGATTCATCCGGAATACGTGCTACCATGTGTTGCAAAACTGTTTCAATGACATTCTCGTTTTCTCCAAAAACATTTCTAAGACCATAGTCGCTTTCAGATTTCTTATGCATACAGCCGTATCCAACTATATTTCCTTTGGACAGAGCTACAACTGCAAGAGCTCCCTGACACCAGGCGCGAAGTAATTTCTTCCGGTCAAAATCTGGAAACACTTGTTTATCATAGTCCATCAAGCTAGGCCACATATTCTCTGACAAAGGAATCACATCATAAGGTGATTTAAACGGGTCCTTCATATCGCTAGTTACAACGGTAGAATAATAATGAAGTTTGAATGATTCATAGATAAATCCTTGCTTTCTATACCATTTAACCATGTCGGAAACACTATCAAGGCATATGTTGCTTTGCCCCACGTTGAAGCAATGCATTCCACATCTTACTGCCAATCCCTTTATGACGAAGATCTTCTCTAACAATGTAATCGCCAAGATAATATGTGCTAGGGTTAACCTTGACAACTCCTCCGAAACCTGCAACAAAGAAGTCTTGCAAGTGTTGAAAAAAAAGCCGCTAAACAAGACGCCGCAATGGACCTAATTCGCTCAACCCCTTAAGATCTTGCTTCTGACATCCATTAAGTAGTTCATTTAATATCATTGAAGGGTTCTTAATCTTAAACTTTGGCAGCCTCTTAAAGCGGCAGAACAAAACCATGCATGAATTGTGAGAGAGGTCCATACGAGGATGCTACAGACAAAGTTCGGTGATTATCTATCAGAAGTCATTGAAAGGTTTTTTCTATCTTTTGCACTGGAGCGTTTAAAATCGTTAAAATAGATCTATTTGAATATATCTGAACGGGGATCTTACTAGAATGCTAAATACCAAATTTGACGATAATCATTCAAGTGGTTCATCACAAGTTGTTTGAAGTGTATTTTTTTCTATTTTCAGCTCTAACGGCCCATGAAATCGGTCAAGCGGAACCAATTTAAAGATACTGAAAGGTCATAACCAGGCTGCTACAAACCAAATGGTTTGATGACGATCCTTCAAATGATGCATGAAAAGCAGTCATTTAAAGGTCTTTTTTTTTCTATTTTCAGCAAATACAGCCTTTATATCAATAAAATAGAACCTTTTGAAAACAAACAGAGAGATGAATTTACACAGATGCTACAAACTAAGTTTGGTGATGATCCATGGATCGAAGAAACAAGAGAAGTCGTTTAAAAACTCTTTTTACTCTGACAGCCCCTAAAATCAGCCAAACGAGACCATTGAAACAAATTTAAAAGAGGAACTTACAAGGATGCACAGACCAAGTTTGGGGATGATCCATCAAGCGGTTCATGAGAAGAAGTTGATTGAAATGTTTTCTGTTATTAGTTCATGTAGCCCTTGAAATTAGTAATGCGGAACCACTTGAATAAATTTTAGCGAGGACCTTACAAGGATGCTTCAGACCAGGTTTGGTGATTATCCATCAAGCGGTTATCAAACTGTTCATGAGAAAATGTCCTTTAAAGATAAATAGCTAACGCCAGACAAAAGACGACAGACACTGCACCGCCACAATAGCACACCCTGAGCTAGAAATGGTTTTATACTGCTGCAATGTCTGACATTTGTCAATGTAAACATATCCCGGACAAAATGAGAAGAAACTATTGTTACAAAAACGTATGTCCCTCCCTCCCACCTCTATGTATTCTAAGGGTGGAAGAGGATTATTCCATTTTTAGCTTGGCGGCCACTTTGTGTAGCGAAGCGGAACGTGGCAGCGATATGTACAACTGGGGTTGGTACTGATCACTCCTGTGAAGTTTCGTCGAAATGCAGCCAGCAGTTTCAGGGGTGGTATAGTACGTCATCAACAGGTGCGCGCAACACTTCCCGATGCGGCTTTTTTATGTCAAACATCTCGATTCAGTGAGTAAACTTGCGATTATTACATTGATAACGAATATATTCGGAAATGACATATAGTCTAAAGTACCAGCACATGCGGCGTCTAGTTTATCATTTACGTTTGCATTTTTCAAGAAAGCCTTCTGTTTCAGAGAACATTTGAGCACAATGCACTTTTGGAAACACTTCCCTATTCACAGCACCATATCATATCGTATAACAAGAGTTTTCATGCATTTCTGACAAATCCAAGCATGGATGGATGTTCTTTTATGGTAAACAGGTGTCAGTGATACTTTGATTACTTATCGGAATCTAAACTTTCTGAAAAATTAATAAACTAAAATTTCGCCATCCCTGTTCACCAACTGAATTGATGTCCTTCCCGGCTCACCAATATCCAGCATGACTAAAGTCGAGATGGTGCTCATGCAAATGTAATCGCGCTTGCCTGGAACTTCTATTAATTGGAATAACTAATTGTTAAAGTGCTTGCACTAGATGGTCCGTAAACTTCATTTAAGCATTTGAAGACAATATTGAAAGAACGAGGCATATCTTGAACATTTGTTGTATATACTATAAACGTGCATACGTATGATACTATGGAAGGGAATCTCCGCCAGGACATGCATGCTGCTAAATGACATTGCTATGTTATTTACTTACATATGCGTTCTGCAACATTGCAACTGCATTTTAGTTTCTTACATTTGCCTTACAAGAAATTCATCTTTAATGCTTCTTAATGCTAAGAAAACAGTCCTTTCATGAATATCGGTTATTCTTGCATGCAATTGACAAGTGCGTTCAACCTTTTTGTTTGCTTACTGCAATATTGAAATGTATACTCATGCTATTAGTAACTGTATTCTATGTTTTCTTACGCGTATTTGACGTTGTTCCTACTGAATGTAACGAGCTATTAACAAAGTTGTGACTTGTGAATATTCCGAAATTTTCATAACTTGATTGTTACTGCTTTTTAGATTTAACATTAGTGATGTTTGCAACCACTGGTTCTTGTTTATATTACAGTTTCCCGGCAAAAATAATATACTAAAACACATGGCTTTAATAAATATTTAAACTTGCAGTATAACAAAAATTTAAGCACGGTAGTGCATTACAACATTACAGGGAACCAACAAAAAGCAAAAATTTTAGCGCAAATTAGTATACACGGGAGACCACTCTCGACAGCAAATTCACGTGTTCGGTAGTTTCCGTGGGTTAAACGGTGAGAGAGTCTAAACTTACCCGTGTATACTTGTGTTGTTTTCCGTGGAAATTACGTCCCTGGACAGCTGGAAATTATGAGTACTTTTTTACTAAAACACCGTTCATGGTTTACTGATTTTACGGAAACTGCCGGAAATTCTGGTTCCCAGCTTTCTACGAATTTCATATTACAAATGTTAAAGTCGCATTTGATTAACTTCGTGCTGCTTAGTGCTTACTTAGCACTGTTTTCGCCTTGCATAAATTTCAATCATTGCAATAAACGATTTAATCAATTACAGAAAGTAAAACGTACAAAACACTTAGAACTTGTTTACATAAACATTTTAATATGTCACACAATGGATGCATTTGCCCTTTACACGCAAGAATATGCGTTTTACATACATGCAGTGACGAAAGATGCAAGGTATGTGCCACCACGGATGGAAGGTAACACAAAGACGCATGGATGTTGCATTTAGTTTAAAACGAATAACACAAGGCAACATGCATTTGTCATTTAGCAGCATGCATGTTCTGGCAGAAATTCCCTAAAATGCAGTTGCAATGTTGGAGAACGCATATGTAAGTAAATAACATAACAATGTCATTTAGAAGCATGCATGTCCTGGCGGAGATTCCCTTCCATATGATACATGTTCTATCATTTCCTATATATTCGTTATTCTAAGTACACGAATGATGAAAAAAGAAAAAAAAACTTTTAGTCTGCATCAATGGAATTGTCAATATATGTTAAATTAAGGCTTGCTGGGTGATTGGCAGGAAAGACATAATTGACGTATTATATTCGAAAGGCTGTACGACATAACATTTGGGAAGTGGAGAACAATTACCACAGACAAGGATTTCAACGCTCAACTAGGTATCCGTACCAAACACGACTATATCGGTTGCTATTTGAAGGTATGGATATAAATAACTGATTTAATTTCAATAATTTCACAGCAGATAAACCTTAATCAGGGGTAGTTAGATAGGCACTTCAACACGTGATAATATTTAGTTTCCACTTTAAATAGAAAGTATTTTAGAAACCATAAGTTACCTAGTTACTCTAATTATTTTTTCATGATAACTATATATGGCGTGCCATCGAAAATGGTCGAGTATGATGGCTTTGATTCCGAACTTGAGTCCAAGGCAAGACACGATGAGACAAATAAGAATATGCATTGATAATATCATGCTAAGTAAAGCAAAACTGTGTAGTTAAATTATTATCATGTGCTGTTTTTTTAAAGGAGCAACCTTTTAATATATTTTCAAAGGTATTAAGTTGCATCAATGCAGTTTAGTTTTTAATGATATGCTACTATTTAATTTTGTTTAACGTTTCAGGGGCCACGTGTTCATCACAACTGGTTGGGAAAAATGAGAAATGACTGTATCGCGCCAACGAAATGTTCTTATTAAGGGGTTTTAGATGTGCGCAGGGAAAGAACAAGACTGACTGCAATCAAATTATAATTACCACTTAACAGAATGGGGCATCGATTGAATCTACACTAGAAAACGGCTCATATGATTTAATATTGACTAATGTTCACATTTTGCTGGCAAATCGTAGTGCACCTAATTACATGTTAAAACTCATAATGAGCTTGAACAGTGGTAGAACATTTGTTTTGCAATGTAAATCATTTTACTTTTCTTAAACTTTTCAGTTGTTGAAAACGTTGTTGTATAAAAGATTATTTAAATCTGGAAATTTTACTGATTTTTTTTTTATTTAAACCCTTACACAGTTGAAGCCGTTGTGATATAAACATACGCACATACACTTCCGAGACATAGCAATATTTCATTTTCCTTGTTATCAGCTAATATTTACACAAATCAACGAAAGTAGATTTATTACTTGATTGAAGCTATTCTAAATTTTATACATAGAGGATATTACATAAGTGTCTTTTTATATTGAATTTATTAAACGAATTGAATGAAATAATAAAATATGAGGCTCTGCCACGCACCAAAAACGCAGCCTCCCCAAAACGAAACCCACAGCACGCAGACGCGCACACCACAAACACACACACACACATACAATCACACACACAACCCCTTGAAGGATTTTCATGAAACTTTAGTCAAATAATCACCTCATCAAGACAATGTGTAGAATTTATGAGTCAGCTATGTCGGCTCAATGTCAAGGTCACAACTAAAGGTCAAACTTTGAGCTTTCAATTTTGTGTCCACTCTGTATCTCCTAAATCACTTGAAGGATTTTCGTGAACATCTCTATGTCACATATTCTCAACAGTTGGTAATGTTCAGTCACGACAATGAACCCTAAAATAATTACAAAACTTTTGTGGTAATTTTATTGTGAAAGAAAACGATAAAGACGATTGGTAATTTATTTTCACATATTCTAAAATGCACTATACCTTCAACAACATGGCTATTATGAAATTAAATGTGTTTTATTTTAAATGGCCGTTTGTTGTCATCCACATTCTGAATAGACGACAGCTTTCTGTGGAAAAAAATGTCAAAGAATATGTCAACATATATAGAGGCAGGAAAAAGAAAGCTCTGAATGTTATTGATAAGTAACCGTTAAAACCAATTATTGCCAAGATATACACCATGTACAATGTTTTTGTAATTGTGAAAATTATAAATTAAAGATGTTGAAGGGTAATTGCACTGCCTATGCTTCGAAATCAACAAGAATCTGAATACAATAATTCTTGAAACCATTAAACTGGAAAATGTTGCACAATTACACTTATTATAACTCAGAAATTTCATTAAAATCGCACAATTATTGATAAAGTGGCAACGTAGTATAATCTGTTAAGGTTTACTGACCGAAGCGAAGAGATAACAAGAATATTTATATTGTTGTGTTTATCCGTTATGAGCATTTGTGTCAACTACATTTCATACAAAGTTTGGTACTGCTGTTGCCTTTCATCAAAATCTGTCAAATGGTATTTAAAAGAAAGGAGAAGATCTGAAAAGACTCTGTGACTTCAACACAGACAGACAAAACAAAAAATGTTTCTATAAAAAATCGCAATTGTTTTAAGGGCACCATAGCAGTGCTGTAACTACGTTGAGGCACACCGAGACAGCTGCCTCGGTGTCTTTTAAGCCACTTGAGTTTTTTGTTACATATGATATATCTATAAAATTCAAAATTTCTGTTTTCAGTCTAAACAAAATAGATATACATTGTATTTGTTACAAATATCTAACATGAATTGTCTCCTGTTTTCTCTGTTTTCATGACATGTTCATTAGAGAAATACTCGGTCTAGCAGATCTATTCAATGAGGGAAATTTATTTTAGTAACTGGTGGATATTTCTTTTGTGATGATTGTATATATTTCTTTGTCCATTTTAGGATTTCTGTGTACTGAAAACTCATTTTGATGTGTCCCATTAAGAAATGCCCAAGTCATAATATATACTGATGAAAATGATACCTGGTCTTGATATTTAGCTCACCTGAGCACCAAGTGCTCAAGGTGAGTATTGTAACCGGTCATTGACCGGCGTCCGTCGTGCGTCGTGTGACGTGCGTCATGCGTAGTCCGTCAACATTTGCCTTGTGAACATTCTAGAGGCCACAGTTGTAATCCAATCTTTATGAAACTTGGTCAGAATGTTTGCCTTGATAAACTCTAGGCCAAGTTTGAAACTGGGTCATGTGGGGTCAAAAACTAGGTCAGTACGTCAGATCAAAGGAAAAGCTTGTGAACACTAGAGGCCACAGTTATGACTCAATCTTTATAAAACCTTGTCAAAATGTTTGTTTTGATGATTTCTAATTCAAGTTTGAATCTATGTTATGTGAGGTCAAAAACTAGGTCACCCGGTCAAATCAAAGGAAAAGCTTGTGAACACTCTAGAGGCCACAGTTGTGACTCAATCTTTATAAAACCTGGTCAGAATGTTTATCTTAATGATTTCTAGGTCAGGTTCGAAACTGTGTTATGTGAGGTCAAAAAACTATTTCAGTAGGCCAGATCAAAGGGAAATCCTGTTAACACTCCAGAGACCACAATTTAAGTTTGAAACTCATGAGAATTGGTCAGAATGTTTGTCTTGATGACCCCTAGGCCAAATTTGAATCTGGGTTATGTGGGGTCAAGAAATAGGTCACCCGGTCAAATCAAAAGAAAAGCTTGTGAACACTCTAGAGGTCACAGTTGTGACTTAATCTTTATGAAACTTGGTTAGAATGTTTGTCTTGGTGATTTCTAGGTCATGGGTTTAAAACTAGGTCAGCAGGCCAAATCACAGGAAAGTCTGGTTAACACTCTTAGAGACCGCAATTTAAGTTTAAAACTCATGAGAATTAGTTAGAATGTTTGTCTTGATGACCTTTAGGTCAAGTTAAAATCTGGGTCATATCGGATCAAAAACTAGGTCATCTGTTCAAATCAAAAGAAAAGCTTGATAACACTCTAGAGGCCACGTTTATGACCAGATCTTCATGAAATTTGGTTTGCCTTGGTGATCTCTAGGTCAAATTTCGAATCTGGGTCATAGCTTATCAAAGCATCAGTGACTTTCAAATAGATTTCCTTGTTGAATTTATATTTTCATTGATTTTATATGACTAGTCAGATGCTCTGATTGTTTTATATCTTGTTACTTGTTTCCTTTTTCTTTTTTTTCCTTTTGTTTTACTTTTATAGATAGTTTGTTTTCGTATATGTCCATTCCTGTCTTACTTAAAAAAAGATTTTCATTAAAACATTTTCTACACTTTGGCAGTGGGTTATTATGCTTGCTTAATTTCTTGTAATATTAGATTTGAATCTAGACACTGACATATTCCTAGTAACCTTACGGTTCAACCAAAGAGGACTTCAGGTTTACCGTTCGTCCGAAAAAAAATGAATTCTATGATATTCCAAAAGTATATAAGAAAGTTTCATGACATTTGCTTTGTGAATAGGAGCAATTTAGAGATTATTCATGTTATATCATTCTTTTCTTGGACAAGATTTTTGGTTGTTTTGGCAAAGGAAAGTGTATAATCTGCATTCTGAAATCTATAATGTAGGTGACTAAGGTCCATGAAACTTCATCAGTGAATAGAAAACACTCATTACATTATATGATAATAAAAATAATGGTTTCTGTGAACCACAACTTTGAAATAATTATCTTTCAACATTTCCTCATTTCTCAACAAACTGCATTTCTGTGAAACTTCATACACATGCTCCTGCATATAAGAACTTTTCATAGGTGCTGACCTTAGTTGGTGAAATAATTACTTTATTTTGTATGTAAAGGGACCGCCTACTCGAAATGTCAATGCCATTGCAGGTAGAGGATTTGTAATGCATGGTAATATTTTTCTATCATGCTTATTCTTCATGCTCTTAACAGTTTATAACATATTATATTGTATTATATGTGCTAATGTTGATAATTTGTAACCAGTCAGACTAACCAAACTAATAATTAGGTGATTTCCCATATTGCAATAAATGTACTTCAGACACAACACTTGGCGGCGTCTTTGATGCTTGCATCAATGAGTTTCCTTGTATACACAGTATTGTACATGTCAAGCAAATTTTATTGAAAAAAAAACACAAAAAAAAACACGAGCTGCACGAGAAAATGAAAATATAAATTATTGTATTGGAAAGTTTTAAGTGATCAAATGTAAGTATACATACTTTGATACTGCACTGTATACAAGCTCATTCCATATAAAATGAAATAATCGATATGAATAATCAGCCTAAGGTCAACCATCGCGGTCAAGTTACGACTACTATAACAGTGAGCTGACGGTGTCTGCACATATTGCCAGTACAACGACTACTTTTGTGGTCTTCATTTCTGACATTTTTCACAAGCATCCACAACAAGCGGGTATTCTGCAATTCTGTTGTTGTTGTTGTTATTTTTTTTTTGTTGTTGTTTTGTTTTTTGACGTGTAATTTATTCCCGAGAATTGCATGAATTACTATATGCAGTTTATGTTCATCTGTCCATGGATATCATACTACTGAACCCCAAGTGTTTAGCTTCGTAATTTAATTCTGATAAACAGAATATCTCAGGTGTTTCTGTTGTGATCTGAAAAGGAAAGAGTAAATCTGTTATAATAGCCCTTGAAGGTAAATGAAGCACTGTTTTTTACTGACATAAACGTTCATTGCTAAATACTAGTTTTGCTGGTATGGCAACTGAAGTACCATGTATCAAAATAAATTGAAAGGTTACTCAGAAGTACATGTACGTCCAACATGATGCCACACGGGCGGTGAGCCGGAAATGCATCGTTTTACCTGGTGAACCGAGAAGGCGAAATTTTATATTACTGATTTCTTTGAAACTATAGATTCCGATAATTAATGAAGGTATCACTGACCTCTGTTTGCCATAAAAGAACAACCGTCAAGGCATTAAGTCATTAGAAATTCATGAAAACTCTTTTTTATGCGATATAATATGGTGCGGTGGATAGGGAAGTGTTTCCATGAAGTGCATTGTGCTCGAATGTTCTCTTAAATATGGGGGCTGATTTCTGCCATTTCGTTTGATCGTGTCGGCGAGGCGAAATGTGGAAGTAACGAAAACACGAAAGGTCGAAATAATGCATATTTGTTCGTGTCGGCGGGTCAAAATGTCGAAGACACGAAAACACGAAAGGTCGAAAACTGCTTATTTGTCGTGTGTTCGCCTTTCGACATTCGAGGCGAATACACGAAGTAACGAAACATTGAAGGCGAAATAACGAATTTCAGAGGCGAACACGCGAACATTTGTATTAATCACTTTTCGTGTAGGCGGGTATCAAAACTTCGTGTTGTCGCCCTTCTTTTGTCGTGTCTTCGTGTAATCGGCTCAAAAGTCGAAAGGCAAACACATGGGAATAAGCAGTTTTCGATCTTTCGACCTTTCGTTACTTCGACCCGCCGACATGAACACACGACAAATGTGCAATTTCGTCCTTTCATGTATTCGCCTTTCCGGTAGGCATGCGCATAACAATTACACATATGCTGCTGAAATTAATATGCTATCTAAATAATGTGTTTTACCATTTATAAAATAATATTTGTCCTAAAACGAAAGATAATGCTTTATATTCCATATAAAAGATGTCATTGTGTAGATATTTTATCACTAGTATTAAATTTGTGCATACATTAAGCTTCTGTCAGTCTTACGGGGCATATCATTACGCTGACCTGAATTTTGAATGCTATCTAGATAATATGTTTTATCATTTATACAAAACAATCTTCTCAGTTTATGATAGAAAATGTTTCATATGCAATAAAACATGTCACTCTTCAAGTATGGTACTGAATTCATATATAGAGGAGTGGTGGAACCTATGCTCGCGGTATTTTGTACATATATTATCTTTTTAAGAAGCAAGCAAAAATTATTATTTCGATCTGCCTATACAAAAACATAAAGTTATCCTCCTTTTATCGAAACATATTGTTAATGTGCGTCATCATGTGACTTAGTCGTCTCGTGAGCTATTGACACGGCATACGTGAAAAGTTGAAAATTCGCCCTGAAGGGAACCTATGCTGGCGGTATGTTATATCTATTAAACTAAGCGCGAAAAAAAAAATCAGCAGGCTAAAAATGAACAAACAAGCATATGCGAATATAATATTTAGAATATTACTCATTGATTATGTGAAAAACAAAAGAAATGAGGATAAATTTTAGTATGTGCCTCTATGTGTATATTTCCCTTTAATACAGAAATGGAGTCACTATTAGAACGTATAATAATGGTATGTAAAAACAGAATGCTCAAGTATTGATGATTCAAAAAACGACAGTGATTAACTCACTAATGATTCCTACATTTCTTTTGTGTGTAGGAAAATTACTTCTCCCTACATCTCAGAAAGAGCCATTTGGACTTTGTCAAAATACTAAGATCAACATCGATCTTTTTCATGGTTCGACAGGCACTCGTAGTGTAGCCAGGCGTCAAAATCATCACATCTTGCTCTTAAATGTATTTTATATCTGAATGTAATGCATGATTTCTAAAAATCTAACTTTAGTTTGGCGATTTTGACATATCTATCTGAGATTTGTGCGACGGATACAGATTGCGTAAAATGTATCGGCTGCTGTATACGTCACGTGAGCGGCACGCGCGGCTATCGCTACGTTTGTTGTAAAGGCATTTCACCACTGGTTGGCGTTGAACATAGCATGATGAAACATTTTTATCTGTGCTTCTGTAGAGAGCGTATTTATCGAAATACCGCGAGCATAGGAATACCGCGAGCATAGGTTCCACCACTCTATATTACGCCCCATTTTGCGCCGTTATTATAGTGTATTAAAGCAGACCCTACACGAAACATTTGTCGTGTATTCGTGTCGGCGGGTCGAAGTAACGAAAGGTCGGAAACAGCTTAATTTTCATGTGTACGCCTTTCGCCTTCCGAGGCGAATACACTAAGTAACGAAATATTGAAGGCGAAATAACGAAGTTTTAATACCCGCCGATACGATAAGTGATTAATACAAAAGTTCGTGTGTTTGCCTCTGAAATTTCGTTATTTCGCCTTCAATATTTCGTTACTTCGTGTATTCGCCTAGAACGTTGAAAGGTGAACATACGACAAATAAGCATTATTTCGACCTTTCGTGTTTTCGTTACTTCGACATTTCGCTTCGCCGACACGAACACACAAAATGGCAGAAATCAGCCACCATACTTAAACCTAAGACTTTAAAATGCAAACGTCAGTGATAAACTAGAGACACATGCGGGTACTTTAGACTCTATGTCATTTTCAAATCTATTCTTTACCAATGAAATAATCGAAAGTTCACTCACCGAATCTGGGTGTTTTGACATAAAAAATGCCGCATCGGGAAGTGTTGCGCGCACCTGTTGATGACGTACTATTCTACCCCTGAGTTTGACCTGTGGAAGCCGGACAAGATTTTTCTACTGTGGCCATTTTGTGCAGCGAAGCGGAACGTGTCGGCGATATGCATAACTAAGCTTGGTACTGATCATTCCTGTGACGTTTCATCGAATTCTGTCCAGCAGTTTGACCTGTGAAAGCCGGACAAGATTTTTCTATTTTAGCTCTGGTGGCCATTTTGTCCAGCGAAGCGGAATGTGTTGGCGATATGCACAACTAGGCTTGGTACACTGATCATTCTTGTGAAAACTCGTCGAAACGTGTCCAGCAGTTTGACCTGTGAAAGGTATTTTTTCACTCTGGTGGACATTTTGTGCAGCGAATCGGAATGTTATGCCCAACAAGGCTTGGTACTAAAACAATTATGTGAAGTTTCGTCAAAATCCGGCTATCAGTTTGACCTGTGAAAGTCAGACAAGCTTAACGCGGACGGACAGACGGACGGACAGACGGCGAAGGCAAAAACAATATGTCTACCCCACTTGTGGGGGGGACATAATGAGGTAGAGTTACATTACAGTAAAGTAATATTGTTATATGTATATATATGGTAAACACTATCTTGTCATGCATCCTGTTTGGTTTGTCCTCCCTTACAGAAGCAAGCCTCTGTGGCGTACATGCTGCGTATTTGCTGTGTATATGCCGCGAACACAGTAGTACGCCAGAGGAGTACATTTTACATACACCGCATGCTGCGTACATGCTGCGTACTATTTCGACGAGTACACAGCATGTACGCAGGAGGTCACTAGTACACTTCAAGTACGCAGCACAGACTCTGAAAATTTAAGGAGTACACTGCATGTACGCAGGAGGGACTTGTACAAGAAAATAGTACACTGCATGTACACCGCAGATACTTTGAAATTTGTGCAGTACACTTCATATACGCGGGAAAGACTTGTATAATTTCTTTTGGCATTTATACTTAGTTTTTTTTTTATAAGTTAAAGTCTGAAGTAAACTTCATATACGCGGGAGGGGCTTCATGCAGGAAGGATTTGTACATTTTTTTTTTTTTTGGAAGCAAGAACTTGATTTCCGAGTAACTTTTATCTTAATAGCATAGAATAGTTCAGATTACCGGTATTCTGAACAATAAAAATTTGCCAAACTATTTGCAATGTTCATTTGTGAAGCTTGCATCTTAGTGATTTCTGAGCTGCACCTTGCATGCAGTGTAAAAATATATTCTTTTTCATTTTGAATTAATCCTGGAGCTTTCTAACTTGGATAATTGAAAAGCCTTATTTGAACTTCGTTGCATTACATTTTGTAATACATGAAATAATTACCAAGATAATGCCTCAACAGCGCCCAAATGAGAAGAATTAATAGCTCTCACTGTTATTTGAATACTCTTAAGCAAAACACCACTCTATCATGTTTTATAAAGGCTTTAATGCTCATTATGTTAACTCATTAAGGCCTCACCAAATTAAAAAGTTGTTCATCGGATTTGCCGCTCGTATATTTTCAGAACGTTTTTGGCTAATTGCGCTCGCCCCATTGGAAAAAATCAATCCAAAATTTTTTGGTGCGCTACTTTTTACGGACGTAAAAGTGTATAAATGCTTATATAATTCCAGTCCTAGATTGTTCTCAGATGGATTTTAATCAAAATAAATACATACTACGCACACATCGTCTGTAATAAATCATAACACTTATATTTAGTTGCATTAAAGTTTTTTCCCCTTGATGCAGTTACGCCATTTTCTTCAAATGTTTACCAAATTACATGCTACAAAAATTGATTTATTTCATTGAAAAGTGGATGGAGAAAAGCATACTAATTTATTTGATAACATCAATCTACATTATTTTGGTAAGGGTAAATACTTATTGATGCATGTCACTTATCTTTTTTCTGTTTTTTTCTGTCCAAATGATCAGCATTTGCATACGAAAGTTGGTGGGGTAAGGAATTAACATTATCACAGCAGTTTCGCCACAAGAGTACACAGCATGTATGCAGCAGGAGTACACAGCATGTACGCCACAGGACTCGGGCCAGGAGTACACAGCATGTACGCCGCAGGAGTACACAGCATGTACGCTGCAGGAGTACACAGCATGTACGCTGCAGGGGTAGTACACCGCAGGCTCATTTGCATGTGAAAAGTGTATGTGCCGCATACATGCTGCGTACTATTTCTCGCATACTAAATTCCTCCAGCGTACATCCTGTGTACTATGTAGTCCACAGCATGTACGCAGCAAGTAGTACGCGGCAGAGCTCATTTGCATGTCAAAAGTGTACTACAAACGTACTATCGGTGTATGTGCGGTGTATATCCTGCGTACTATTGATTTCAGTACACATCATGTACGCATCATATACGCTGTATGTACACAGCAAGAGTACGCAGCAGGCCTTTTTCTTCTGTAAGGGCTAACACCATTTGAACATATGGAATACCAAAATAGGTGAACAGAAATGTACGGACGTTTATAAATCAGACAGTCCAATTACAGATCAATTCATTTCGAAATCTGTCTTAACTTGGAAATACAGTTAATTACACCGGCGTGCCCAACTATCATTTATCTTTGACTTTAGGATCATTGATAGGTCTGTCCTATTTCACGCATGTTTTAATCCTTTGATGAATCATATTATGAAATGTTTGTCTTATGTCTAGCTTACCTACTGGTTTTCCAGAACAATCTACTGCAACTAGGAGAAAATCAGGATCAATGGCCTTGTCAGATTTGTAATCAAACTCGGAACAGTCCCATCCGTCTGCATTTGTGAATTCTATAAGAAATTTTACGTCGTCTGGATTCGCTTGTCGCACAGTCACCAGCAATGTCTCCATCTGTTAGTCAGCAAAGTACGAGATTCTAGGTCACAAAACACTAAATAGCTGTTCTTTATTCTATATAAAATTGACATATTACCAATAGCTGCAGCACACATCAGGACCCATTTTAAAAATCTGTAACTTAACTTTTCTTAAAGAATAATGTCAGTGCTGAATAAAAATCAAAAGAAAAGTGGGGGTCATGTTTGATGCAAGAAAAGTTTTTAAGACAAACACACAAACTGCAAAATCAGCTTAAAAATGAGACCCAAAATTGTAAAGGTGGTGTATGTTGTAAGTTTCCATGACAAATTCTGTCATGTTAGTGTTTTATTATGAAAATGCTACCTACATGTCAAGCACATGTCATGTGATTTCAGAAAAAAACATTGCAAAGAAAATATGGTAAATAGCTCTACATAGCAAAAAAAATTAAAACTGGGGACTATTTGAATCCGCCATTATACGCGCCATTTTCCTATTTAGTGTCTGCCTCAGAATACTATTTAAGGTAGAAAGAAGTTAATCGGGGTAAAAGAATATACAAGTAGTCCACATATGCATATACTTTTGTCAACATCATAGTAGAATACTCTAAATTCTCATCAATAAAGTGATTATTTCAAAATTATAGCAACGTACAGAAGACAGCAAGCATCATATACGTTCATTTCATTTTAATGTATACATACGCCTACATATCATATGATTAACATTTAGGTATTAACGTCTTAAAGGCCTCACTCCACTGCAATAAAAGTAGTCTCACCCCCATTATGTTACTGCAGTTAATTGTAAAGTAATTAAAACAGTAAGGGATCTCCAACAGACCAGCTGGACACAGTGGTTCAATTGCACTTCCCAGTGTAAACAGGGAGATAACATTTCACCTACTTTGTTTTCTGTGTTCGTGAACGACCTTGTTGGTGAAATAAATGAACTCGACCTAGGCATGAAATTTGTCGAAAATCAAGTTTCATAACTGTCATATGCAGACGATATAGTATTGATTTCTGATTCGCAAATGTTAACCTTCAGACTATGCTAAATACATGATTGGTTCAAGAAGTGGCGGGTGTTGATAACTACCAACAAATCACGTGATCAGGGATCAGACAGGTGATAATGAAATAGGAACAGCGGATAAATACAAATACATTGGTGTAATATTTCATGAAAAGTTAGACTATTCTTTCCACCACTGTGACGCAATAGTCAAAGGCGCTGAAAGAGCGTTCTAAAATACGTATGTTTAAAGACTTTGGATTTAACTCATACCAAAAACTACTTAATAATTGTGTGGTACCTATTCTTGACTTCTGCTCTTCAGTTTAGAGCTATAAACGGTTTCAACAAATCGACACGTGCAAAATCGAGCCATCAGATATTTCCTAGGGGTACATATATTTGCTCCAAAAATGGCATTATTTGGTGACACTGGATGGATTCCCAGTATGTATCGCAAATGGCTTAACATGCTGAGATATTGGAACTGACTGATTGCTTTTAATGAAAATAGATAACGAAGAAAATATTTAATTATGACTGTAATGTATACAATAATAACTGGTGTAGTGATGTAAAACATGTTATGTCAGAATTCAACATTTTGGAGCATTACCACAATAAAACATATGTTGACCTGCAAACTGCATGCACCCGACTTCCCTTACAGAAGAAAAAGGCCTGCTGCGTACTCTTGCTGTGTACATACAGCATATATGATGCGTACATGATGTGTACTGAAATCAAGGGCTTTAAATAGTACGCAGGATATACACAGCACATACACCGATAGTACGTTTGTAGTACACTTTTGACATGCAAATGAGCTCTGCCGCGTACTACTTGCTGCGTACATGCTGTGGACTACATAGTACACAGGATGTACGCTGGAGGAATTTAGTATGGGGGAAATAGTACGCAGCATGTACGCGGCACATACACTTTTCACATGCAAATGAGCCTGCGGTGTACTACCCCTGCGGCGTACATGCTGTGTACTCCTGCGGCGTACATTCTGTATACTCCTGCGGCGTACATGCTGTGTACTCCTGCTGCATACATGCTGTGTACTCTTGTGGCGAAACTGCTGTGTTAATGTAAATTCCTTACCCCACCAACTTTCGTATGCAAATGCTGATCATTTGGACAGAAAAGAAAACGAAAAAAGATGAGTGACATGCATCAATAAGTATTTACCCTTACCAAAATAATGTAGATTGATGTTATCAAATAAATAAGTATGCTTTTCTTCATCCACTTTTCAATGAAATAAATCAATTTTTGTAGCATGTAATTTGGTAAACATTTGAAGAAAATGGCGTAACTGCATCAAGGGGAAACAACTGTAATGCAACTGAATATAAGTGTTATGATTTATTATAGACGATGTGTGCGTAGTATGTATTTATTTTGATTAAAATCCATCTGAGAACAATCTAGGACTGGAATTATATAAGCATTTATACACTTTTACGACCATAAAAAGAAGCGCACCAAAAAAGTTTGGGTTGATTTTTTCCAATTGGCCGAGCGCAATTAGCCAAAAACGTTCTGAAAATATACCAGCGGCAAGTCCGATGAACAACTTTTTAATTTGGTGAGGCCTAATGAGTTAACATAATGAGCATTAAAGCCTTTATATAACATGATAGAATGGTGTTTTGCTTAAGAGTATTCAAATAACAGTGAGAGCTATTAATTCTTCTCGGGCGCTGTTGAGGCATTATCTTGGTAATTATTTTATGTATTACAAAATGTAATGCAACGAAGTTCAAATAAGGCTTTTCAATTATCCAAGTTAGAAAGCTCCAGGATTAATTCAAAATGAAAAAGAATATATTTTTACACTGCATGCAAGGTGCAGCTCAGAAATCACTAAGATGTAAGCTTCACAAATGAACATTGCAAATAGTTTGGCAAATTTTCATTGTTCAGAATACCGGTAATCTGTACTATTCTATGCTATTAAGATAAAAGTTACTCCGAAATTAAGTTCTTGCTTCCAAAAAAAAAAAATGTACAATTCCTTCCTGCATGAAGTGTACTTCAGACTTTTACCTAAAAAAATTCATAGTATAAACACCAAAAGAAAATGAACAAGTCCCTCCCGCATATATGAAGTTTACTTCAGACTTTAACTTGTTAAAAAAAAAACTAAGTATAGATGCCAAAAGAAATTGTACAAGTCTTTCCCGTGTATATGAAGTGTACTGCACAAATTTCAAAGTATCTGCAGTGTACATGCAGTGTACTATTTTCTTGTACAAGTCCCTCCTGCGTACATGCAGTGTACTCCTTAAATTTTCAGAGTCTGTGCTGTGTACTTGAAGTGTACTAGTGACCTCCTGCGTACATGCTGTGTACTCGTCGAAATAGTACGCAGCATGTACGCGGCATGCGGTGTATGTAAAATGTACTCCTCTGGCGTACTACTGTGTCCGCGGCATATACACAGCAAATACGCAGCATGTACGCCACAGAGGCTTGCTTCTGTAAGGGTTAACACATCATATGAAAGACTTTAGACTATCAATGTACAGAATACCCACAAACTACGAATGTACAAATTTTTTAAAAGTCAGTTTACGCAAGAACATTATATCAGTCTAAATTTAAAGAAATATGAACGCTCTCTCTTAGCGCAATTTAGGTGTGGGATATTACCTTTGCGCGTAAAAACCGGTATATACATTGGAGAACCACTGAATGAGAGACTATACAAATTATTTCAGAGATGAGACTTATTTTGCCATTACTTGCAACAAATACTGTTCAGTCAGATCTAGTATGTTCGCCGATATTTTTAACAATAATAATTTTGTACAATTACCGCCTGCTCAAAAATTAACATGTTTAATGCAAAACCATGTCAGAAAACTGGCAAAATATATTGTAAGAGCCTACCTATTGCGTAGAAATTCTTTGTTTTCTGCAAACTAATTAATTGACATTAACTGGGTATCATTTTATTATCAGTGCATTTTATTGTTATATATGTTTTTCGGCGAACGCCATCTAAGAAAGAAGTGTGGAGCATGGCTTTTCCCCGTTTAATTTCTTCCTTGCTCTTTCCACTTCCTTCAACATCCCCAGCCCTTTATCTAAAACTTACCTCTCTCCCACCCCTTACCCCTACGCTAGACCTTTATCTACCCCTTCCCCCACCCTTTATCTACCCCTTACGCCTCCCCACCCCTTTTCCCCACCCTTTTATCTACCATTTACACTTCTCCCACTCCTTCATTTACCCCTTACCTCCCCTTTATCTACCCCTCCCCCAGCCCTTTATGTACCACTTACACCTCTACCAGCCCTTTATCTACCCCTGACCCTCCCTCAGCCCTTTATCTACCCTTTACTTTTCCCCACCCCCTTACCTACCACTTACCACCACCTCATTATCTACCCAATATTCCAACCCCTTTATCTACCCTTACATATTTTTGTTTCTTGCATATGATCAAACTGACTTGTTGTCGGATTACTGAAGCAATACCTTCACAATATCTTTCCACAACAGTTCTTTTTGGTTCGTTTCGGGTGCTATGTGCTTCCGAGAAATCTACCCCAACCTTTTTTGGTATCCCGGTTTCAGTGAAAACTTATTAGAAACATGATCTGATTTATTTACAACAAAATAAATGTACTTCCCTTATGCAGATTTTGGTCCTCCTATTCCTACAGTTTAGTAAATATTTCACAACCTTCATTCATATAATAATTTCTATTGTAGACGCGCACTTTTATTGCACTGTAAATGCTTACCGTGCTCAAACGTAGATTTATATCAACAGAAGTTTTACCACTATCACAAAAAGTGCATGACAGATTTACATAATTTGATATCCTTTTATGATCCTTTCATGCTTCAGACACGTGAGTAAAGAATTTTTTTTCATCTTCAAAAGATTTACCCTATATAATACTGAATCAAGTTGCTATTAGATATATTTGCAGCATAATCTAAACATTACTAAATGCAAAAAAAAAGTGTTTTCAAAACTACTGAAAAAATGATCCGATGAAACTGCTTTTAAATGTAAATAGCGAAATAAATGCCGTAAGGTAAGTCTTTTTGCCTTTTTAGTTGCTTGGATCTCATTACTTGGAAATATGAAAATAAGTTGCAGTGTCATTGCATTTGTAATAATATAAACAGACAGAAACCTTAATACTGAAATGTATATAGGCTTCCTATCAGCTGTACACTAAGATCAATATGTATTGAACGTGTTGAATATTCCAAAAGTTGACCTTGTTTTGCACTGAATTCATTATACCGTTAATTTTGATTATATGAACCATGATGAATGTCAAACTACAGTACTGATAAACAATTTAAAGGGTGCCTCAAGTGAAAGAATTTAATGAGACAGAATTCTAACTCACAACATTGAAAAATTATGGTCGAGTCCTGTAGGACTGTTTAAAATTGTGCCACTTAAAACCTACCTATATTTCTAAAAATCTTTCACAATATGTAATCTAAGAGTAAAGGCAAAATAGGTAAAACTTCGCATGTAACTCAGTATTTTTAAAGATATCTAATGCTGCCCCTTCTGTTTCAGAGGTAAATTCACTTTAAACAGCAAGAAATGACTTATAAAATAAAAAATATCAATTTTGTACAATAAATCAATAAGTCTTGAAAAAAGTAAAATGTTACTTAAAACAAAGGAATATAAGGGGAAAAGATGGTCCCGATGTGGCTTGAAATTATGATCCTTGAAAAATTAGTCAAAAGAAGGTTTATACAGTATTAGGTCATATAAAGTCGTACGAACTTTTAAATTGACTACTCGGCACAGCCTTGCATTTTTTTTATTCAACACGTTTAATACGATATGCTCATGTAAATATTCTTTTTATCACATGTAAGCTTTTTTCTCCTTCTGTATTTACCTTAGTTAAATAGACAGTCAATCCGACTAACATCTGTAAAAATACAATTTTTGAAAACAAGTTTGTGTGTTTTTTTTTTTTTTTTTTAATTATTATTTTCTTTTTTTCTGTTCTTGTTTTTCTTTTTGTTGTTGTTGTTTAGAGGGGGCAGGGGAGCATGTAGTTCCCGTTAGTCCATCTGTCCGTGCGTCTGTCCTGAAATCTTTGTCTGTATAACTTCTACAATTTTCAGAGGATCCACAGCTAGGCATGTATCACTTTGAGGTAAACTTCATCAATGAGGGACGGCGTGCAATTAAACTAGACTCACTCCTAGATATTGATTTATCTCCGCTTTTTATAGTTATGTATTTATGATTTAGAGCTTTATTAACTTATGCAAGAAACATTTCTAAGCAAATTTAATTTTCTCATTTCCTGCATCAGTATTCGGTGAGCTTACATTAGTTTTGTTGTAATTTGTTATGTAGATACAAAGATATTAAAATGATACCTTCTCATGGGTCGTTTGGTGCATCTTCACCATACCTTTCCGAAGTTTGTCCAAATGATTCATCACGACCAGAAGATATGAACTCCTTTGAAAGGCTGTTCGGGGTTCGGGGAGAGGGTTGAGGGCGTGGCGAGATTAAGCATACCTGAACGAGTCTTTCTCAAAAAAGCTCGAATAGCTGCCGTAAGATACGCCGTCGAAGCGAACAGATAACAAGAGCTGTCCATAAGACAGCCAAGCTCGACTATTCGAAATATTGGCCCAGAAGCAGGAAAATATTATCCAAAAAGGTTAAATATCAAAAGAGTTTTAAGTTCAAAAGGGGACATAATTTGACCAAAATGCATATCAGTTATGGGATTTGCAGCTATCAACTAGTTTTATAACCCCGAAGGCACATGTGAAGTTTCAATTCAATATCTGCATTAGTTTTGGAGATAGAAACTTGCATGTAAAACTTTAACCAAAATTTTCCAAGTCCAAAAGGGGGCATAATTTGCCCAAAATACATGCCAGAGTTATGGGACTTGACCCAGTGAGGTTGGTAATTGATCTAGAAAAAGAAAAAATAAGTTTCAAATCTATATGCCTTTTAGTAATAGCTGTATGCACGCAAAACTTTAACCAGAATTTTCTAAGTCCAAAAGGGGGCATAATTTGGCCAAAATGAAGGTCAGAGTTATGGGACTTGCTGCTATCAACTAGTTTTATAACCGCCCGTCCCTAGATTTGCCACTATAATGCCACCCTTTTCAATGGTGGAGTATTTAGACAATTTTCCACCAAAATGCCACCTAAAATGCCACCAAAATGGTGAAAAAATGAACAGGACAGTGGCAAACCTGTTTTCCACTAAATTCCACCTCTTTCCACTTGTGTACACCTTTGGGTGGCAATAAGTGGAGTATTTAGACAGTTTAACACCAATATGCCACCATTATGGTGGAAAATTTGTTTGCCACTTAATTCCACCAATAACCACCTTCATGGTGGCAGTAAGTGGAGTATTTAGACAAATTACCACTAAAATGCCACCATTATGGTGTAAAAATATTTTCCACTAAACGTCACTAACAGGTGGCAGTAAGCAGACAAAATTTCACCAAAACGCCACTATGGTGGCAGTCCTATTTTCCACTAAATGCCACCAAATAGCTGGCAATAGTAGGAAAATACGTGGCAACTAGTGGAAATTGGCTGCACCTGCTGAATCTGAAAAAACTCAGTAGTAAGCAAAAATCAAATTAAATTAATATATTTTTTATTTTTATGAAAAATCAAAGACTCTTCACAAGAAATCACAAAAGATCTGAATGCGAGGATCAGGATGTTGTCAATGCAGTCTTATTTTTTCATATTCCAGGATGGCTTAAGTAGATGGTGAATGACTCTCCAAATTTCACTCCTTTGGATGTAAGGCCATTTTTCCAGCACACAATCTGTAACAGCAAACATACAATGTCATCTATTAATAGATTTTTAAATTTTTCTAACATTCTGAATAATTTTGCAGAAAACTGTAAATTTCCTCTAGAAAATATATGAAATCGAAAGACAAAACTGTAACTCACTGACATAACAAAGAACTCTACAAACTTAATCTATGTCAAATACTGTGAAATCATTTAAATTCGCTGGCATGAAATTTCAAGCAAACGTAAAAAGGACTGTTTCACGCGGGCTTTAATTCACACATTTTCAATTTATAAATGAAAAAATAAATTAAAAAATAATAACAGCGCGGTCTTAAATTCATGCATCGGTTCTAGCGCGAAATACGCGAAAATTCGTCCTACGCGAATAAAAATGATTTCGCAGTAATATGCAACATCTTTATTATAACTGTAAGAAGTTTCATCAAAATCTACATTGTAGAAAAAATTCTATTCACTCAAACGGTTACATTGTTTTGTGGAAATATAATGCATCTTGAATCAGTAACAAGAACTTGAGAATTGATGAAAGATGTGGAAGCACCATTGCTCTAAGGTGATTTTCACCTTGTGTCAAATTTCATGAATATTTATCAATGGATTACTTGTTATGTAGGTTATGCTGTCCTGTAGTGATCTATATTTTTGTAAGGTCCATCAATAGATGCAGGAAAAATCCCTATTTTTTACCAGATCAAGGGGAAATACTTCTTTTACTTAGTAGGTAAATAATTGAGCAGTGTTGAGCAGTGTTAATGAGCTTATCATAATTACATGAGGTTAAGTGATTATATAGACAAAGCTATAAAAATATTTTTCCAATTACATGAATTACAAGCATTTTCAGTTAATCCGACGGACAGATAAAAAAGAAAGGACAATGCCAAAAATAATATCCCTCCGCCTTTGACACTTGGGTTTTTCATCACATTTATAATTAATATTTATCGTATAATATGCCAGGAATTTCTATTAATTGGTGTATTTCTTTAAAAATTAAGGGTTATTTAAACATAAGCTTTTATAAAACATATAATATTTACCTGATTCAAAATTATCTTGATAATGTTTCTTTTATGCAGTAATAAGCTGTATGCTGCTCAGGTATATACAGTCAGGCAGGCATATCATGTCACAAAGTTGCACTTTTTTCCCAGAAGGTACCTGGTATGAACAGTTTAAAGTACATATTGTATCCTAAGTGCTAATTAATAATGTAAATAATTACAAAATGATACAATTTTACAAACAGTGTTATAAACATGATTGAGCTATATTCAAGAAAATATATCTGGGATTTATCCATCTGCCAAACTTCCTAAGACATAAAAGGAGATTTGTTGACTTTAATTCAAAACAGTTTGGTAAATGTTGTTTCAAATTCAAGTATTTGTTAAGAGTAAGTAATTAAGACAATGTTAAAGACAGTAATAATTAAAAAAAAAAAATAAACAGTATAATATTGTTACCTCTCACAATGTGTTTCCAGTTTCTCCCAGGCTGACTCATCAAATGCCAGATTTCAAAATTTGGTATTACTACACAGATAAATTGATTCCACACATGTACTTTCCTGGTCAGCTAAAGAAGGTGTCAAATCCTTAAGTTGAAAAGCTATTGTAAAAACATCCTTTTTATAAACACTTCTTTTTTTTCAATTCATGAAGAGAATAGGCAAGAACTATTTCTTTGCATCTGACCTGATGTTTGCCTGCATAATATAAATCTTAACTGACCCAAATTCCACCTGGGGTTGTTTCTATACATTTGTGTGGGAGCTTGTAACTTGATCTATCATTAATCTTATCTTAACCAACTTTCACTCATGCAGAAATAATACACTGCAGACATATTTAAAAATGATCTTTTCAGATTCAGCTAGTACAGCCAATTTCCACTAGCTGCCACCTATTTTCCACCTTTTCTGTCTTTCATTGAATATAATGCAAAGCTATAATAAGCAATAAATATTCTGTCTCACAAAAGAACGAAAATTCAAATTTTCTGTATACCATTTTGAATATTATTTTTGTCCAGCTAGAGTCAGCATAGATTTATTCTCATTTTAATGAAACCCTTTGAAGAAGGAGCCTGGGTATACTGTTTTGCAGATGTTGGTCAGTCTGTCGGTCATTTGGTATGTTGACCAATTGGTTTCCGGATGATAACTCAAGAATGCTTGGGCCTAAGATCATGAAACTTTATATGTAGGTTGGTCATGACCAGCAGTGACCCATATTGACTTGGAGGCCAGTAGGTCAAAGGTCAAAATCACAGCGACCTGGAACAGTTAAACAGTTTCCAGATGATAACTCTAATACTCTTGAGCCTAGGATCATGAAAGTGAATGGGAAGGTTGAACATAGCTAGCAGATAACTCCTATAGATTTTTAGTTCAGTAGGTCAAAGGTCAAGGTCACAGTGAACTGGAACAGTTAAGATGTTTCCGGATGTTAATTTGAGAACTCTTTGACCTAGGATCATGAAACTACATAGGAAGGTTGATCATGACCGGCAGAGGACCCCTACTGATTTTTAGGTCAGTCAATGGTCAAAGGTCTAGGTCACATTGACCCAGAACACTAGAACGTTTTTTGCCCAATAACTAGAGAATGCTTTGGTCTAAGATCACATTTGATACAGAAGTCACTTATGACTGGTAAATGGCCCATAATTATTGATTTAAAGGTAGTACATCAAAAGTCCAGTGCACAATGACCAAATGATTTCTGTTTCTTGTACAGTTACTGAATACATCAAGTGGGGGCGGGGAGCATTTTGTGTTCTACGAGCTGTTGTCAATGTGCAGTTTTAGCAAAGTCAGGTTCCGTGTCAATTAGGCCTGAAATTTGAAGTTTACTGTATATTATACCTCGATTCCAACCTGAGTCCATGTGGAGATTTTTGTACAGGGTAATCCAATGTCTTACAGTTCTCTTTTAAATCAAACATCACAAAAATTTCTAAGTTTTTTTTCCACCTATTCACCACCAAGAAAATTTGCTAAGTCCCTAAATTCCACTAAACGCCACTCGATTTCCACCATGAAAAAAAACTATGTTCTACTTTCCACCAATTTACACCTTTCTACCACCATAAAGAAAAACTATGTTCAAATTTACACCTAATGCCACCTAAATGCCACCAAAATAAAGTGGCTTTTGGTGGCAAATTTACCACTTAGGTGAAAAAAAGAGCTGAATTACACCAAATGCCAACTAATGTCACCTATTTCCACCAACTGCCACCCTTTCTTCATGGAAATAAGTGGCAAAGAGTGGCAATAGGTGGCAAATCTAGGGACGGGCAGTGAAGACACAGGTGAAGTTTCAATTCAATATCTGCATTAGTTTTGGAAATAGAAAATTTTGGTTGCATGTAAAACTTTAACCAAAATTTTCTAAGTCCAAAAGGGGGCATAATTTTCTCAAAATACATGTCAGAGTTATGGGACTTGACCCAGTGAGGTTGGTAATTGATCTAGAAAAAGAAAAAATAAGTTTCAAATCTCTATGCCTTTTAGTAATAGCTGTATGTACTTGCACGCAAAACTTTAACCAGAATTTTCTAAGTCCAAAAGGGGGCATAATTTGGCCAAAATGATGGTCAGAGTTATGGGACTTGCTGCTATCAACTAGTTTTATAACCCTGAAGACACATGTTAAGTTTCAATTCAATATCTGCATTAGTTTTGGAGATAGTAACTTGCATGTAAAACTTTAACCAAAATTTTCTAAGTCCAAAAGGGGGCATAATTTTCTCAAAATACATGTCAGAGTTATGGGACTTGACCCAGAGAGGTTGGTAATTGACCTAGAAAAAGAAAAAAATAAGTTTCAAAGCCATATGCCTTTAACTGATGGCTGTATGTACTTGCATGCAAAAACTTAACCAAGGTGTGACGCCGACGCCGACGCCAGGGTGAGTAGAATAGCTAGACTATTCTTCGAATAGTCGAGCTAACAAACGACTTCTTCTCAAGAATCACTGAAAGGATCTTCATCCAATTTCATCCTCAAATGGCTCTTTCTCTATCTTGTCCAAATGGTTCTGCTTATCTGCACTGCGGCCAGATCTTAAAACAGGAAAACTTTTGAGCGACTTCTACTTATAAATCGCTGTTGGGAAATTTCGCCAAATTTTGTCAGAAACATCATTGGATGTTCTACGGGTCGTCTAGAGGTCTACACTGGGAGCCGGACCCTTATAAACTGCCTTGAATAAAATCAATGTTTGAGTTCAGATATAAAGGAATTATACCAATCCTAAGAGGACATCTGGACGACAAACAATGCAATCTCTTTTTGAGACATATTATTTCGATTCTAAGACGATATCAAGGATAAGCAACTACATCCTTGGTGACTTTAGATAAGAAATATCACTCTGTGGAGGCATCCAACAACGATTTGCCTGTTTTTGTATGCCGGTTGTCCGCTCTTCCGCTATGACGTTTTTAACTATAGTATTTAATATTTTTGACGTAAATACAAATGTACAGGGATTTTGTTGTATATTCTAGCATAAAACTGCTGTTCTTGTCACTGTTCGGAGATGTTTTAACAGTAGAGAAAACTGGATCTGCAGATGTTATATCACGAAACAAGAGCTGTCTCCGTAGGATGACACATGCCCCCGATGGCACTTTGAATGAATAGTTATGGCCGATGTTAGAGTTTAGGACCTTTGACCTACGGAGCTGGGTCTTGCGTGTGACACATCGTCTTACTGTGTCACACATTCATGCATAGTTATTTTAAAATCCATGCATGAATGACAAAGATATGGACCGGACATGCCCATCAATGCACTATCATGAAAAATGATCTTTAACGTCCAAGTGTGACCTTGACCTTTGAGCTACTGACCTGGGTCTTGCGTGTGATATGTCGTCTTATTGTGGTACACATTCATGCCAAGTTATTTGAAAATCCATCCATCGATGACAAAGATATGGACCGGACATGCCCATCAGTGCACTATCCTTTAACGTCTAAGTGTGACCTTGACCTTTGAGCTACGGACCTGGGTCTTGCGCACTGCACGTCGTCTTACTGTGGTACACATTCATGCCAAGTTATTTGAAAATCCATCCATCGATGACAAAGATATGGACCGGACACGCCCATCAATGCACTATCCTTTAACGTCTGTGACCTTGACCTTTGAGCTACGGACCTGGGTCTTGCGCACTGCACATCGTCTTACTGTGGTACACATTCATGCCAAGTTATTTGAAAATCCATCCATCGATGACAAAGATATGGACTGGACACGAAAATTGCGGACAGACCGACAGACAGACAGACGGTTCAAAAACTATATGCCTCCCTTCGGGGGCATAAAAACATGCTTTATCCCTATAATAACATCACACTTCCAAAAACGAAAATAAACTGGCTTGTGTTAGATGGAACATGTTTTCGGCACTTTCAGCCGTCCACGTATTCACACTGAATTGTTCTCCGATAGTACAAGGAAATCTTTCAAATTATTACTTCTATTCTTACACACTGTTGAGTACACTTATGATAAAATGTCTTCATACTTCCATGGCAATAAGTCCAGCTTCATGCTACAAAATTGTATGTCTTAATTGTCTCTAAGTTTGCATGTAAAATCATTCCCTCTCAATATACAATACTTGACCCCCTTTCACTGACAAAACAAATCTGGCTATGTTAGTTGTTTTATCACAACTGGCCAAGCGGATTCCAAGATATCAAAGCTATTCATTTTTCACAAATGACCAACAGACCAACTGCCATGGACAGCAAGTGCTGCACAGGAGATACCCCACTTAACAATCTCGACGCTCTATAATGAAATAGGACAATTTTTCCCGTCCCTAGAATTGCCACTATAATGCCACCCTTTTCAATGGTGGAGTATTTAGACAATTTTCCACCAAAATGCCACCTAAAATGCCACCAAAAAGGTGAAAAAATGAACAGGACAGTGGTAAACCCGTTTTCCACTAAATTCCACCTCTTTCCACTTGTGTACACCTTTAGGTGGCAATAAGTGGAGTATTTAGACAGTTTTACACCATTATGCCACCATTATGGTGGAAAATTTGTTTGCCATTTAATTACACCAATAGCCACCTTCATAGTGGCAGTAAGTGGAGTATTTAGACAAATTACCACTAAAATGCCACCATTATGGTGTAAAATCTATTTTCCACTAAACGCCACTTACTTCCACCAATCGCCACCTAACAGGTGGCAGTAAGCGGACAAAATTTCACCAAAACGCCACTATGGTGGCAGTCCTATTTTCCACTAAATGCCACCAAATAGCTGGCAATAGTAGGAAAATACGTGGCAACTAGTGGAAATCGGCTGCACCTGCTGAAATGGAAAAAAACTCAGTAATAAGCAAAAATCATATTATATTAATATATTTTTTATTTTTATGAAAAATCAAAGACCCTTCACAAGAAATCACAAAAGATCTGAACACGAGGATCAGGATGTTGTCAATGCAGTCTTATTTCTTCATATTCCAGGATGGCTTAAGTAGATGGCAAATGACTCTCCAAATTTCACTCCTTTGGATGTAAGGCCATTTTTCCAGCACATAATCTGTAACAGCAAACCATACATCTATTAATAGATATATTTTTCTAACATTCTGAATAATTTTGCAGAAAATTTGTAAATTTCCTCTAGGAAATATATGAAATTGAAAGACTAAACTAACTCACTGACATAACAAAAAACTCTACATTGTCAAACTTAATCTATGTAAAATACTGTAAAATCATTTAAATTCGCTGACATGAAATTTCATGCAAACGTAAAAAGGACTTTCGTGCTGGCTTTAATTCGCACATTTTCAATTTATAAATGAAAAAATAAATTGAAAAATAATAACAGCGCAGTCTTAAATTCACGCATCCGTTCTAGCGCGAAATACGCGAAAATTCGTCCTACACGAATAAAAACGATTTCACAGTAATATTCAACATCTTTATTATAACTGTGAGAAGTTTCATCAAAACCTACATTGTAGAAAAAATTCAATTCACTCAAACAGTTACATTGTTTTGTGGAAATATATATATGCATCTTGAATCAATAACAAGAACTTGAGAATTGATGAAAGATGTGGAAGCACCATTGCTCAAAGGTGATTTACACCTTGTGTCAAATTTCATGAATATTTATCAATGGATTACTTGTTATGTATGAATTTATGGATTTAAAAACAATTAAAGAGCAATAACTCTAGTTACTGAAGTGATCCTGATGGAAATTGCACATGCAATGCTGTCCTGTAGTGATCTACATTTTTGTAAAGTTTCATGAAGTTCCATCAATAGATACAGGAAAAATCCCCATTTTTTACCAAATCAAGGGGAAATACTTCTTTTACTAGGTAAATAATTGAGCAGTGTTAAGCAGTGTTAATGAGCTTATAATAATTACATGAGATTTAGTGATTCTGTAGACAAAGCTATAAAAATATTTTTCCAATTACAAGCATTTTCAGTTAATCTGACGGACAGATAAAAAAGAAAGGACAACGCCAAAAATAATATCCCTCCGCCTTTGGCAAAAGGTAATAGTAGCACTTGGGTTTTTCATCACATTTATAATTAATATTTATCATATATATGCCAGGAAATTCTATTAATTTGTGTATTTCTTAAAAATTAAGGGTTATTTAAACATTAGCTTTTATAAAAACATATAATATTTACCTGATTCAAAATTATCTTGATATGTTTCTTTTATGCAGTAATAAGCTGTATGCTGCTCAGGTATATACAGTCAGGAAGGCATATCATGTCACAAAGTTGCACTTTTTCACAGAAGGAACCTGGTATGAACAGTTTAAAGTACATATTGTATCCTAAGTGCTAATCAATAATGTAAATACAAATGTAATTACAAAATGATACAATTTTACAAGCAGTGTTATAAACATGATTGAGCTATATTCCAGAAAATATATCTGGGATTTATCCATCTGCCAAACATTCTAAGACATAAAAGGAGATTTGTTGATTTTAATTTAAAGCAGTTTGGTAAATGTTGTTTCAAATTCAAGTATTTGTTAAGAGTAAGTAATTAAGACAATGTTAAAGACAGTAATAATTAAAAACAAAAATAAACAGTATAATATTGTTACCTCTCACAATGTGTTTCCATTTTCTCCCTGGCTGACTCATCAAATGCCAGATTTCAAAATTTGGTATTACTACCTAATAAATTGATTCCACACATACACTTTCTTGGTCAGCTAAAGGTGTCAAGTCCTTAAGTTGAAAAGCTATTGTAAAAACATCCTTTTTATAAACACTTCTTTTTTTTCAATTAATGAAGAGAAAAGGCAAGAACTATTTCTTTGCATCTGACCTGATGTTTGCCTGCATATATAAATCTTAACTGACCCAAATTCCACCTGGGGTTGTTTCTATACACTTGTGTGGGAGCTTGTAACTTGATCTATCATTAATCTTATCTTTAACCAACTTTCACTCATGCAGAAATAATACACTGCAGACACATTTAAAAATGATCTTTTCAGATTCAGCTAGTACAGCCAATTTCCACTAGTTGCCACCTATTTTCCACCTTTTTCTGTCTTTCATTGAATATAATGCAAAGATATAATAAGTAATAAATATTCTGTCTCACAAAATAACAAAAATTCAAATTTTCTGTATACCACTCTGAATATTATTTTTGTCCAGCTAGAGTCAGCATAGACTTATTCTCATTTTAATGAAACCCTTTGAAGAAGGAGCCTGGGTATACTGTTTTGCAGATGTTGGTCAGTCTGTCGGTCATTTGGTATGTAGACCAATCGGTTTCCAGATGATAACTCAAGAACGCTTGGGCCTAAGATCATTTATATGTAGGTTGGTCATGACCAGCAGTGACCATATTGACTTGGAGGCCAGTAGGTCAAAGGTCAAAATCACAGTGACCTGGAACAGTTAAACAGTTTCCAGATGATAACTCTAGTACTCTTGAGCCTAGGATCATGAAAGTAAATGGGAAGGTTGAACATAGCTAGCAGATAACTCCTAAAGATTTTTAGTTCAGTAGGTCAAAGGTCAAGGTCACAGTGAGCTGGAACAGTTAAGCTGTTTCCAGATGTTAATTTGAGAACTCTTTGACCTAGGATCATGAAACTAAATAGGGAGGTTGATCATGAACGGCAGACGACCCCAACTGATTTTGAGGTCAGTCGATGGTCAAAGGTCTAGGTTACATTGACCCAGAACACTAGAACTTTTTTTGCCCAATAACTAGAGAATGCTTTTGTCTAAGATCACATTTGATACAGAAGTCACTTATGACTGGTAAATGACCCATAATTATTGGTTTAAAGGTAGTACATCAAATGTCCAGTGCACAGTGACCAAGTGATTTGTGTTTCTTGTACAGTTACTGAATGCAGTTTGAAGTTTAGCATTATACCTTGATTCCAACCTGAGTCCATGTGAAGATTTTTGTACAGAGTAATCCAATGTCTTACAGTTCTCTTTTAAATCAAACATCACAAAAATTTCTACGTTTTTTTTCCACCTATTCGCCACCAAGAAAATTTGCTAAGTCCCTATTTTCCACTAAACGCCACTCAATTTCCACCATAAAAAAAGCTATGTTCTACTTTCCACCAATTTACACCTTTCTGCCACCATAAAGAAAAACTATGTTCAAATTTACACCTAATGCCACCAAAATAAAGTGGCTTTTGGTGGCAAATTTACCACTTAGGTGGAAAAAAGAGCTGAATTACACCAAACGCCAACTAATGCCACCTATTTACACCAACTGCCACCCTTTTTTCATGGAAATAAGTGGCAAAGAGTGGCAAATCTAGGGACGGGAATGACAAGAAACTAGTTATAACTATATTGAGTAGTACCCCAAATGCACACGAAAACGTGGGTCAGCAGTTTACATAAAGTCCATTCACTTCTAACAAAGACAGAGTGAAAGAGTATCAAATATTAATCAGAACTGTTATGTATAACAGGGTTGTAACTTTCAGAGTAATGCACCCATTGTTATAAGATGAGGAACAAATACTTCAAGTCTAAAGCGAATGTGTGAGCATGAAATCTTGAACTATGCTTTGGATGCCGATGTGGATGTCCAGTTTCAATACCGAGGCAACCTGGATAGCCTTCCATATAATTTGTATAACTGACCTAAAGAGGGTCAAAAACCTTCCATCACAGGTAAAATAAAACAAAATTTGTAATAAACACTGTATTTTAACCTCTTTATTCACATCATGATATGCAAACCAATATTTACAAAAATACGAACTTATTAAATAACCCATAGTGTTAAAATAAACAGAGGGCAAGTAAACATAAAAAAAACATTAAACATAACATACCTTCTATGTGTACTTGTGCAAAGATATACAAAGAGACATAAAACAACAAACAAAACACTAACAATGCCAGTAGCGCAAGGACCATTATCCAGTGTACATTTGTCAAGCAAGTTTTTACATACAGCTGAAATTACGTATCTCCAGTATGCTTAATTCAAAATTCCGGCAATCTTGAAGACGTTTTCAAGTACAGTCCAAAAAATATGTGCAAAAAAAAATAATTTCAAATCAAATTTCGCGTATCTCAAAATAACATACACATCCCTTGAACTTTGAGATAGGGAGTTTCAACTGCATGTGTAGAAATATACAAAGAAATGCTTCACGATGTTATAAACGTTTCCGTAGAATCTTAGGATACTGCATGTATATCAAACAGAGTATATTCAACTTGTCTTTATGTCAGATTTATTAATTTCTACCAACATCTCTACTCCAAAGTTTCCTCTGCCTTTACTAGAAAATAAATGAGGCAGCTTAATGATAATCCAGAAAACTATTGGTGTGAGAATGTGTTTGAGGGTTCAGTCGTAGAAAACTATCAGTTTGAGTGTTCTCACAGAAAACCCATGCAATAACCTTTTGGTCATCTTTGACGGGATTCAAATGTACTATGTTTGATATTCACATTTGCCTATAATATGATGATAAAATTAGACTGTGATAGTAATTGCCAGCCAATGTAAGCTGTTACAATCTGGATGAGAATACCTTTCCTCTAAATGCTTGTAGCAGATTACAGGTAAGTAGATAAATGAGCCGTGCCATGAGAAAACAAACATAGTGGGTGTGCGACCAGCATGGATCCCGACCAGACTGCGCATCTGCGCAGTCTGGTCAGGATCCATGCTGTTCGCTAACAGTTTCTCCAATTCCAATAGGCTTTAAAAGCAAACAGCATGGATCCTGACCAGACTGCGCGGATGTGCAGGCTGGTCTGGATCCATGCTGGTCGCAATGCCACTATGTTGGTTTTCTCATGGCACGGCTCAAATTACCTTTGAAATATAACAGGTGTATCTCCATGGAGAAACAACTGAACTATATTACACAAACTCCTCACCCTTCCGCTACAAATGTTTTTGAGCCGTGCCATGAGAAAACCAACATAGTGGCTTTGCGACCAGCATGGATCCAGACCAGCCTGGGCATCCGCGCAGTCTGGTCAGGATCCATGCTGTTTGCTTTCGAAGCCTATTGCAATCAGAGAAACTGGTAGCAAACAGCATGGATCCTGACCAGACTGCGCAGATGCGCAGGCTGGTCTGGATCCATGCTGGTCGCAAAGCTACTATGTTGGTTTCCCATGGCACTGCTCATTTAAACCATTTGTCTGCAATCCCTCTATCAATATAAAAGGGGCAAGTACCAGACTGTTATGCACACTAATTTCAACAAACGAAAACAAACATAAAACAATAGCTCTGTTATGAAATATGTTAATCACACAACAAAATGTTAACAGGGACAAAGAACAGTGATTGTTTTATCAATTGAGCAAAATGTGGTGAATACGAAATGCATTTAAATAAATAAAATACAAGTATAGTTCCTGGGCTACCAAAGTTTGAAATAACTTCTGTTCAGTTATTTGTATCTGGCTTTTTGCCTTAACAAGAAATGCTTACATGTTATTTGGTTGCCAATTTACATTTTAATGTTGGTCTGTTTACTTACAGTAAACTTGGTTCGGATTAAAGCAACGCTCCATAATGTATACCAAAGGAACTAACTGTTAATGGCTGAAACGGTGGTAAGCTACCAGACTTAAATGACAGTTTACATGTTACTACAGACTGACATGTATCTTTAAAGATAAAACAATGGATAAAGTGTATGGATCTGGTGGGGTTACACACCTTAAATTTCTAGTTATTGTATATAATATTCGCCACAAATATATCAAAATTCAAAAAAAATCTTATTTACAGTAGCAAGTACTAGTGCTGTAACTCACTGTATTTCCAACACAGTAACAAAAGAAATAAATAAATTTTCATAGAACTAGGACTTTTTTACAATATAAAAAATAACAAAGAAGATTTTTCCGTCAAAGAAAGACATCTGCAGATCAAATTTTCCTGTAATGCAGATAATCTACTGTCTTTTATAATTTATAGTTTACCAATATCACATGTGATAGAAAAATAAAACTATTTCTTTTACCAGCTTTGAGCACTTTTAGAATAAATATGTGCACAAAGACAAATGATTACTTCAAGAATTTCCTAGTAATGTAACAATGTTGGTACAAACTTGGCTTTGAATAATTTAACATTACAAAAGCTACCTCCTAGTCAAATTTTAAGATACTAACTGACATGGTGAAATTAGCCAATAGTCTACTTCAAAAACTAATCAAGATTTTTTGAACATGTGAAAAGTTCCTCCATTCACCCTCGAAGTTGTTTAGAATGGTTATTGTATCAATTGAAGTAACTTACGATAAAAGTGAAATCCAGGAAAAACATTGTTATGGATAATGCAGATCTAACCGTAGGAATGCTTCAGCAAACAGTAATGATTTGCCTGACAACATATCTCATGGAATTAAAAAGATCAAAATATATCACAGAATGTTTAGCAATGAACAAGCATAATGATTGCATATGAAAAATATAATGCAATGTGTATCTATCAAATAAAAAAAATGTTTTTCTGTATTCTTATCGAATACTTACTGTACATTCCACATTTATCATATAAACAATCTTGCCAAAATGACCAGATTTCTATTTTCGATATAGTATTCAATGACCAAAGATGAATGTCAAAGAATATGGAGTCAAAATTCAAACTTTCTTGTAAAAACTGTGGCAAAAATCCTCAATAGTTTTTTTTTTCTTTTATAATCTTATTACAAGTGAATAGCTAACAAACATATTATTTACTGTGTTTCCATTGTAAACCAGTCTGATAAGCAACATGCCTGTGAACCAGTCTGAAAGCAACATATCTGTGAACCAGTCTGATAAGCTACAATTTGGTGAACCAATTCTGAAAGCTACAGGTTTTTCAACTTGTAAATCTGTCAAGTACCCTGAATAAAATAACAGACCTTGATATTTCTACTTGTTCATAAACAGTTTAAGACATCCAGATCCAGTTAAAGCTCCAGATTAGGATCAGCATGTGCAGACATATTACATAAAGTGAGGACTATATCCAAGCTTTATACATAGCCTATATTTTTTCCATACTGACCATCACCACAATACTACACTCATCACACTTTCCTATCTAAAGCTCAAATACCTAGTTTAACACATTTCTGAGATTAAAACCTGACACAAAGTCAAGGAACATCTTAAAGAAGACTATATTATAACACAAGTAATTAAAATAAAAAAAATCATAAGCAAGCATTAATTTAAAAACAAAACTATGAGAGAGATAGGCCTATTGAAATTCTAACATTATTTACTGGGAGTCAACAAACCAACTGACAGTGATATTCATTGCTTTATTATGCATTAATAAAATTACCAAGGCATCTGATCTGCTCTCATCTACTCTACACAAAGCAGGTCCCAAATACTGCAAGACTACGTATAAAATGATAAAAAATGGCACAAATAATCATAGTCCTACTAATATAAGCAAGCTAAATCACACACACTGGTAGATTTGGTCCTACAAATCCTACAAAAAAATCTGTCAATGAAAATATTCTCTTCTACAATCTCCAAAATGCAGGAAAAGCAAATGGTCGCGTACCTTTTATTTGCAAACTGATATTCCTACATGTTTAACAAGTTGGCTATACTACCTTGCCTACTAATTTTGAGTTCTTAATCAACATACCGGTACTATTAGCCTTGTTAAAATAACTGATTTTAAAGTTTTTTTACTAACATTATCCAACTTCTTGCTTCCTAAATAGTTATTCAACTAACACTGTCCAACTTTTAGTCTCATAATAATAATTCAACTAATATTGTCCCAACTTTTAACTTCAAAATAGTAATTCAACTAATACTGTCCAATTTTTAGCCTCGTTAAAATAACCAATTTTTAAGTACTTTTACTAACATTGTTGATCTTTTTAACCCTTAGCCTGCTGCAGGCGAATTTAACAGCCTTTGCAAACAGCTTGGAACCAGATCAGACGCCGATTAAATCGGCGTCTGATCAGGTTCCAAGCTGTTTGCTACTCTGACAATATTTCTTCCAATTTTGGAGCAAATTGAATGAACTTTACAATTTTAGCAGACGACATTTCCAGCAGACGACAATTTATCTAGCATGCTAAAGGTTAACCTGATGAAAATAACTGATTTACAATAACTCACCAACATTGTCAAACTTCTAACCTTGTTGAAATAACTGATTTACCTACAATGTCAAGGTAAGTTAGAATGACCTCTATCTAGTCAAGACAAAAAAAAGCTTACGTTATTTGCAACTGGTCAAATTGCTTTCAAAATATCTAAATTCTTTATCTTTCATGGGAAATAAAAACAATAATGGTGAAAATTTTGTGGCAAGCATGTTTTTCAACTTGAGAATTTGGTGAAAGTGTTGCTTAAACATCAAGATCTTTGTTTCCAACAAAAACAATAACAACATTTCTATACGCTCAATAAAAAATGAAGCTATGTAGCCAGGAATGTACAATAATAGATCACACTTTTATAAACAATAGGATGAATCCTTCATTAAACAACAAAAAGCATTTAAAACACAGCTGTAACTATGTGATAGACTTCTGTCAAACATGTTTATTTTGAGAAATATCACACTGTTGATTAAAAACCTAAAGATAATTCTGGTTTTGATTTTTTTTCTATTCCTACCCGCCCTAACCCCGTCAGCTGACTGATTCAACAAATAAGTACTATAGCACTCCTAGACTACATTTAACATATTATTGTACTTACTAGTAAATTGAATGTCATATTTCTGAGAATGTTTGTGCAAGTAAATTGGAATGCTTCAACATTAAATTTTCCCACAATTACAACGAGCATTTCTGCATCTATTTGACAAATATGCAATTTCACCAGTGATCCCTATTGGAGCAAACCATTATGTAGAATTTACCCACCACTGAAGCTAGTTACGAAACTGCAGCGAAACAATAGTATTAACATCAATATAATATACATATATATATATCATTATCAATACCAGGTGATCAAAGCCCATCATGTAACACATGTTGATGTACATTGAGTATTTTACAATATTTGTAGCATCATATATAGCATGAGATTGTTCAAGGTGGATTTCTGTCAGGATTGATTCATTCCGCAAGCCATACTGCCGGAACATTAGAACACATAGTCCTTGCTGTATGCGGATTTCTCAAGCGACGGCATCACATCCTCAGTCTTCAGCTGCTTGTAATCCTTAGTGTTTGGTCGCCGACCTCCTTTACCAGTCTTACCCTCAATGACCAACGCAATTATCTGAGGACACAAAAACAACATTTTCAAATATATTTTCATGCAGTAAATATAATACTGTGAAATCATTTAATTTCGTGGGCATGAAATTTCATGGTTTTGGTCAGAACGGCAATTTCGTGGTGATATGAATTCGTGGATTTCAACTTTTGAACATAAAATGAACGGGAATTTTACTTGTTCGTTGGGATTAAATATCGTGGATTGACTCAACCACGAAATCCACGAAAATTAGTCCCCCACGAATATTAATGATTCCACAGTATACAGTGAATGTAATTTTTGTTCACCTTCAGAGACTCCAAACACTAATCACAGTAATCACCTTTTCACAAATACAGTCAATATGATTTTGTTGGATATTCAACTACTGAGTTTGAGATGCAAGAGGACCATGACTGCCCTATGTCGCTCACCTAACTCAAATACGTATATGATTTCTTGATGCAGGACCTCTAAAATGCTTTATGCCAAACATCTAAGCTTTACTCCTTCAGTTTTTTTTTTTTTTTATATCCTCTTGGGCTAGATCTGATTGACTTTGGTAGAAGACCACTTAACAATGCTATGTTTCAAATGTTAAAGCTCCGAGTCTTGCAACATCAGACAAGAAGATTTTATGAGTATGCAAAACAAGTAGGTGGGGACAATTTTAACCATTATAGAGACATGATTTGTACAAAACAGTAAGGGACCACTACACAAATCTACATGCAAAATATTTAAGCGCAGGGCTTTAGGTCATATACTTTTAAGATACATACAAAACAAACCTTTCAGCACTTTGTGTGTATTTTTCACTAAGTCAATGGCAATAAATCTGGTCTGGTTGAGTAAAATTCTGAAGAACACTAGGAGTACAACCTTACATGCTTTACAATTCTTTAATGTGTTATGACTCCAAGTCAAATACTTTTTGAGATGCACGCAATACAAACTTGTATACCCTTAATGCATATTTTTTGACTACATCATGGGCCATAACTCTGGTCTGACCAACAGAAATCTGAAATTAAAACCCAGGTGCACAACTTCACAAGTCATGCTGACTAATATTCCTATAACGTTTCATGATCTTTGGTCAAATTGTTAAAAGATGTATACAACACAAACTTTTTTCCCTTTATTGTATGTGTTTGACTTAGTCCTGGGCTATAACTTGATGAAATCTCAAACAAAACTACTGCACATGCTAGATCATACTCCCATGATATTTCTTAACCCTAGGTCAGACAGTTTTTGAGCTACATGCAACACAAACTTTTATGACCTTTATATGCAGTGTTTTTGACTCAGTAAAGGGCTATTACTCTGGTCTGGCTATGTGTATTTCCAATTAAGGAGGTAGGTTACCTTGTTACCAGGGTAAATTCAAATTAGATGAACCTCAGCAATTTTTGTATTTCGTGTAATTTAATGTTTTAACAGCTACAATCTCAATTTTGTTTATCTCTGTCCGTTCAAGTACAATTTTTTTATCCATATTTGACGTACATGACCCTCCAAATGTATTTTATATTGAAAGAAGAAAGAAAATACTGATATTTAACACTTTACTTTTGTGTATTTTGGTCTCATTGTTTATCTGTAGAAGTCTGCATAACTGATAATTTCACTAGTATGCACATTAGCTTTCTCCAAAAAAAAAGGTGAAATTTAGCCTGTCTCTGTGAAAATACTTGAACTTTACCAACGATCTCAGGGAAAATATGTGAGATTTAATTAGTACAGTGTCTTAGAGAAGATTATGTGAAATATCCAAAATTATTAACTTTTATAGTCGGACAACATGATAAATCAATCAATTTGAAACTGGTTATATATCTTGAGGGTTCACTGTACACCTGTTGTAAAATCACAACCATAACATATCTAACCACCATCAGTCTAACTAGTTTAAAATATTTGTGTGAAGTTTTACATATTATTATAATAAGAATATTTCCACACCCAATGATTTCAAAATACCAGATGAAGCAAAACAAGCAGAACAAGAGCTGTCTCCATAGGATGACATATGCCCCCGATGGCACTTTGAATGAATAGTTATGGCCGATGTTAGAGTTTAGGACCTTTGACCTATGGAGCTGGGTCTTGCGCCCGACACATCGTCTTACTGTGTCACACATTCATGAATAGTTATTTTAAAATCCATGCATGAATGACAAAGATATGGACCGGACATGCCCATCAATGCACTATCATGAAAAATGATCTTTAACGTCTAAGTGTGACCTTGACCTTTGAGCTACGGACCTGGGTCTTGCGTGTGACACGTTGTCTTATTGTGGTACACATTCATGCCAAGTTATTTGAAAATCCATCCATCGATGACAAAGATATGGACCGGACACGCCCATCAATGCACTATCCTTTAACGTCTAAGTGTGACCTTGACTTTTGAGCTACGGACCTGGGTCTTGCGCACTGCACGTCGTCTTACTGTGGTACACATTCCTGCCAAGTTATTTGAAAATCCATCTATCGATGACAAAGATATGGACCGGACACGAAAACTGCGGACAGACCGACAGACTGACAGACAGACAGACAGACGGTTCAAAAACTATATGCCTCCCTTCGGGGGCATAATAAAATCATACAAAATTAAATGTACTTGAAAAAATAACAATAAACCAAAATGCAAAAGAACTTTTAAAGTGTTTTGCAGATATAGCACCTGCAAAATCTACATAATATGAACAATAATTTCTTCTTTTTTTTAAATAATCAAATTTCTGTCTTATATATCTATTGTATTACTAGAACGATGCACACAACGAAAAGGGTTTAACTGTTCCAGGTCACTGTGACCTTGACCTTTGACCTACTGACCTCAAAGTAAATAGGGGTCATCTGCTGGTCATGACCAACCTCCCTATCAAATTTCATGATACTAGGCCCAAGTGTTTTAGAGTTATTGTCCGGAAACCGTTCAACTGTTCCGGGTGACTGTGACCTTGACCTTCTACCTACTGACCTCAAAATCAATAGGGGTCATCTGCTGGTTATGACAAACCTCCCTATCAGCTAAAAAATGGAATATGTATGTAACTGAAGTCACTTTGAAGTCATATTTAGTGTACAACTTTGAATGAGTTTTCAGCTGATGAAACTTTTTCAGTATCATGAAATCTTTCCCTCGTCAGGTAAATCCAGGGCTATTTTTCCTTCTGTAGCAAAAGTCATTAATTATGGGTGTCTTACCCTTTCTATCAAAACATGCTGTTTTCCCTAAAACGGTCTTTATATCACAATTTCTATTCATTTTTGCCCAAACATAAGCTACATTTTCCCCACCTAACAGTCGCAGACTCCTTCCTCTCTTTGTAAGCAAACTCTACCATTAATACTAACATGCTGGTACACCATGGGATGGCATGACATTTGCTTCTAATATGTTCATTATGAGGAAGTTTTAATACAAACATACCTATATCAAATGATGTTTGCCCAAATAAATTAATAGTGTATAAGTGGTTAAGTTCATGACATGGAAATACAAGCGTATTTCACAAAGTGACAATATTCGCTAATATTTCTTTCAGCCTAAATATGAGCCAACCAGCAAAACAAATGTACAATAACAGGAGAAACACCAGTGTGAAAAACTGATTCCATGTTATGCATATACATAAATAGCAGAATTAGTATATATAACATTATAAATATTGACTATTTGAGCAAAATCATTTATTTCTGTATTCTGTCTTTTGTACATATCTGTGCAATTCCAGTACTAAAATATGTGGGATATAATCTGCCTTTTTAATTTCAGATAATGACCTGCAGTTATTACACCAGACAAATTTGTGATTTTTTCGGCGTTATATTTTTACTAAATTTGAGAATCGAAAATTCACTAATATTTCTGCATGTTCCATGTCTTGATTTGAAATTTGCTAACTTTTCGACCCACGGATTATCCACTTATACAGTATACCCTACAACTACTACATATCAAATGATTTTTGCATGCTTATATCAAACAATGTTTGCCTTAATAAAATTAATATACCTACAACTCTGTATCAAATGATGTTTGCCTCAATAACTTTATGTGCCTATATTAAACTACAGATATCACTGAAGGTGATGAATATATCCACCACAGGCGTTGACACATTACTTTGCAATTTGACGCACACAAGATTGCATACGTATGTGGATTATATGTATATAGCAAAGTAAAAAAAAAAAAACAGTCACATAACTCTTCAGAATATTTATCTGAAAGAGCGTAACATGCACCATGCACAACATGGATTGGTACTGATCACTTGTGTGAAGTTTCATTAAATTGTGTGCAAGGGTTCAGGAGGTTAGGCGCGCACAAGATTGCATACTGTATAACTCATTAAAATTAACACAAGGGGCACACTTTAAAGAGGTAACTCCAACTGAAAATGCCTGTACCAGTACAAACATCAATCTAATTCATAGCTAAAAAATCAGATCTTTAAAAATAGGATTAGAAATTTAACTCTTCTACTTTGCAATATGAAAATAAATTTGTTACATCACTGATTTTATCATGCCAGCCCATTTCCCTACAGTTAAAACATAGATATTATCTAACCTTATACACTAACGTCCTGTTTACCTGTTTCAAGATAGAAACATACAGCAAAAATTAAGACTTTTTCACTGTATCCACTTTAAAAAGCAATAAGAGGATATAACAACCCTAAATCGCTCACCAGTGATTCAAAGTTGGGTTGAATGGGTGAAGCAAGAGAAATATCTTTGAAATTAGTATCAAACTTGGCCAGTGGTTTCTGATAGAAAGAATCTAAAAGTCTCCACTGTTTGTGTGTGTACATATATATGTTTGACACACTGGAAGATTTAACTTGGCATTGGGTCACCAAAAGAAAACTGTGTGAACTTATTTTAAGATTCGATAAGCACTTTGAAAGACGATGACATCTTAAGAGTTTCTGTTGTTTTGGTCAGGGGTCCACTTTTTCTGATGATCCTTACAAATTTGAACAATCTGGAGGATGGTCTCTAAATAATACATTTCTGTGGAATTATTTTAAATCTGAACCAGAGAACATGTCTCTTGAAGACATTTCTATTTTCAGCTCTAAATTTCTATTTCAAGCTTACATTATCTACTTGGTGGTTCCTCAAAGAACATTTTGGTGAAATAATTTCAAAACTGAACCCACAGTTTTAAAGACAATGATTGTACTATTTTAGCTCTGGCAACCATTTTTCCAAAATGTCAGAACAACTTGTACAACACTGGTAGACGGTTATTAGTGTGGGTCTAGCAAGGTTTTTGTGTCAGATATTTAAGGATCTAACAATATAATATCTGGTTTTCGGAGGTATTTTTTAAATGGTTTTATTACATTCTTTTATGTGAAAGTTGTCCAGTATTTAAAACAATGATGGTAAATGGTCTTCGGGATCAAATACAGAGAAGAACATTGGGAACAAGTAAAAAACTGATTTAGACAGATATCCGGTTTAGTAGAAGCTTTAACCATCTTCTCTTTAGAAACTACTGGCCTGATTTTGATGCTGCCAATATGAGAAAAGAACTGTTAAACCTAAGTTTTTCCTGTAGTTTCCAGGGCAACCAGAATTCTTCATGGGTGACCCAGATTTGAATAAATCTGAAAGTGGATTGCTGAAGGAACAACATTGTGACGTTTGTTTAAAACTAGATTTCAAGTTCTTTAAAGAATTTGTCGACAGATGAGGGATGAACAAATGACAGATGACGGACATCCAACATCCAAAAGCTTAGTACCATGAAAACATTTTTGACAACTTGTAAACTTTCTACCATTTTTTTATCATACACTTCAGATTTAACACCAGACCTCCTTTTAAAACAAATAAATTCCTTTCTTTTATAACTAAAAATATTTAAAATATATATGTGATAAAAAAATATTTTTGCTTTTTATTATATTTCTACTGGTGAGGCAATAGCCTAGATATGTTACAGGGTAGCTATGCGAGTGCCAAAACTACTGTTTGTTGGTTTTGTTAGGTTGAACATTGCACTGACACAATTACAGGTCATATGCCGACTTTTGAGCTTTGATGGTAGAGGAAGACCCCAGGTGCCCCTCAGTGCATTATTTTATCATGAGCTGGAACCTTGGTAGAACTACTAACCTTCCATAAGCCAGCTGGATGGCTTTCTCACATGAAGAATTCAATGCCCGCGAGTAAGGCTCGCACCTGGCCATGAAAGCAACTGTTTTAAATGTGGAATACAGTCCACTCAATGCAACTTGAATTTAAACTGACCTTGCATAAAACTTGTATTCACTACAGAATAAAGAGTCCCACCTTTTGTTTGTTATGGAAGATGATATATCCAGCAATCGAAAGTACAATAAAGACCAGGAAATATGCCATAAAGTGACCGCCAGAACTCTCCTCATCATCAGCTGCATAACCAACAGATTTATCTGAAATTAAAATATTGTATACTAACACCACGTTATTTTACTTAAACTTTTTTTATATAATGTTACGAAACATTGAGATTAGAAATAACTACTATCATTTAAGTTTATTTACATACTGATTGATGTTCTAAGCTAAGAAAGTATGTGTCAAAAATTGCAATGATATCTTCTTAATCAAAACCTGATTGTATCACCTTCAGAATAACTGTTTCCTTCTCTAACCTTTATCTATATTTGCTGCATCTAACTCACAGTAACTCTTTCACCTCTACATTAGTTATTTCATTGCATCATCTTTAGAACAACTATTTCATCATATCACCTTCATTCACTCAACTTTAGATCAACTATTTCATTCTCTCACCTTTATAGTACTGTAAATGTATTAATTTTAGCGGAGTACTAATTTTCGCGCAATTTGCGGGATCGGACATGCGCTATAATTCATGTCTAGCGCTAATATTAGACTGAATTGAAAGGCTTTTCTTAAAAAAAGTGATATTTATAGTACTGAAAATACCGTAATTACAATGCAACATAACACAGAGAAATATATACTTATTGCGTAAATATGACAATAACTGCATTCCTAACTATTATTCTGCAGAAAGTTTTGAATAGAATAATTCAACCTGTTTGAATATTAGTACAAAAGTCATCTATTTTTGTAAATTATATGCAGTTTTTTTATCTTCGCCATTGTCCGAAAACATGGTATATAACACCTTCGGAGTAGATCGCCAGTTTGTCCGGTCACGGTAATTACGAGTGTCACTACAACATTTTACTGCTTTGAAAACCAAGTGTAAATTTGAAAACAAACAATTATCACCATTCTGAACTGTATACATGTACACATTTACAGTATACAGATTAACTCATCTAAACGAATGTAGATTTTATGCCATACTGTAGACCTATGCATGTTTATGTTTATTTGCCTGGTCGATTTCATTACGAATGCCATTCAGCCACCAATTGGCTATTTTAGCGCTGATGATACTGCGCTAATACAGGTACGCGCTAATAAGTCGAAACTACTCAATTTAAGGCGTTTGCGCTAAAATTTAGCTGTGCTAATGTAAGTACACTTACAGTACCTGTAACACTGTATCACCTATGGAATCACTGTTTCATTCACTCACCTTTAAAGTAGCTATTTCATTCTCTCACCTTAATAGTACCTATAACACAGTATCACCAATGGAATCACTGTTTCATTCACTCACCTTTAAAGTAACTATTTCTAATCATTCTATCACCTAGAAATATTTCATTGTATCATCACATACTGATTCCATCACTTCTCGATCAACTGTTTCATCAATATATCTCTTTATGAGTATAATATTATAGTAGTTATTTCATTCTACACTAAAAAGAAAATTATGTATCCAGAACATTGGTCAGTTTAGGTTTTCATAAGTACAACTTGAGCCATTTCCTTTCACGAGTTGGATTTAACAGCATGCTTCAACAGCAGTTCAGGCATATAATAGCAGCAAGACAACCAAGTTTATTTTACCAGGAGGGGAAGGGGCCAAGCCTGCGATTTGGGGGAAAATAGCTCAGTATTTGGGCAAAGAGGAATAAAATAAAACCTGATGTAAAGTCAATTTTTGGGGAAAATCTGCAAGATTTAAAAGAAATTTTCTGAGGAGAAGGGCCTATTAACGGAGAAAAAAAACTGACAACCTTCTGGAAAATAGGTTTCCTGGAATCGTCCTAGTACTGACTTATTTTCTGCAAAAAAGGCAGTTTCCCTAAAACAAAACTATGGAAAACTAGGAAGAATGAGCAAATGCACAGTGTCTTCTGGAAACAACTGAATTTGTAACTTTTGAATGCAGTCTTCTAATCCTTTTCCTTCTTTGCCTCAATCAATGACCTAAAACAGTCTACTGTTTATTTTTAACCTTTACATTTCTAAATTTCTAAAATGGACTGGTCTATTATTCAATATGGGCAATATCATTTATTATTCGATTCGGGTGTTCACAGATGCACAGACAAGCAGGCTGATCTTGGTCTGCACTGGTCATAAAGGCAAAATTAGTTGCCGCCAGCAGGCTAAAGGTTAAGGCAAGGTCACACCGACCGAACTTTGTTGGAGCGTTCCTGGAGCGGTGAAAAAATTTCATCACCGCTCGTTACCGTTCACCACCGTTTAACAGAAGTTGGCCCCCGTTAAGGCAACGCCGTATACGCTCGGCCACCGCTGATGGTCCCTCCTACCGCTCCGAAAGTTTTGAGCTGCACAAAATATTGCGAGCGGTGAGGAGCAGGCAATTTTCCGCTCCGGCAAAGTTCACCACCGCTCTAACAACGCCCAGTCAAGTTTGGCACCGCTAGACGCAAGTTCGTGGACGCTTGGGTCCGCTAGGCCAACGCAGAAATCTTGAACGCTGGACCACCGCTGCTTCTATCAAAGCGATCCGTTCAGCTCCGTAGTCAAAAGCGGTATACCGCTAAACCAACTTTAAAACCCCACCGAGCCAACGCATGCATGCACGGAACGCCGCTCTATCAACGCTCGCGTCACCGCTAAACCAACGCTCGCTACCGTTAAACCAACGCTAAAGCAACGCCGGCTTCAGCAGTGCACCTCTAAGGCAACGCCCGTGTTTTCGATTTTTTTCCCATTTTGTGCGCGGTGACGAGCGTTGTCTAAATTCCGCCCCCCTCTCCCTACCGTTGAAGGAACGCTCCAACAAAGTTCTGGCGGTGTGACCGGGCCTTTAACAGTTTCGCAACTGCTTGGATCTGCAGCAATGTTTTTTATCGACTGTTTCCTTCATCAGTCTGCTACCAAAGTTTCACCCACCAACTCCAACAGATTTCTACATATATAAGTTAATCTAAATCCTACACAATTATTTTGTGACAAATCAGGCAGATATGGGAAGAAATAGTATGTTTCCCCTAGTAAGAGCAAACATAATAACAGAGCTAGAGTGAAAGAGCATCTAAACATTAACCTGCAATTCTAAGTAAAAAGGGGGCATAAATCATGAAACACTGGTACAAGAGTTACAGCCATTACATCATGATATGGGTGATAAGGACAGACGTTTATATCACACAAATAAGTCACTATAATGTAATTACAGAAATAAAATGGAAGTCAACGCTGGACACAGACTTGCAGACTAAGACAAGTAGGATAGCTCTCCATGTATGTTTTACAGTCAAACTAAAATATAATTCTTTGACTCATTTTATTCTGAAATAAACCTTTAGTAAACTTTTCATTCTTTACAGCAGCATGTTTCAGATTCTATAGCACTGCATTAAATGGTGAAGAATGTAAGAATGTTTCAATCTATTACTCACCTAATTTTGTTTGCTCTGGTTTCTTATTGAGATCAACACTTTCAGCTGGTTTATCTGAAAAAAAGAAAATTGATCAACAATAATAATCATGTCTGGAAATGCAAAACAGTACTGTGGACAAAAATTGCATGTTGTCAGACCCTGAACATGCTCCTCAAAATAAGTACTTCAGCATGACACCACCCCACCCCCCCAGCAAACACACACACTTTCCCCAAAAGTGCAGATTTCAACTGTGTATAAGTGTCAAGATTTCCTGCATTTCATACCATTCATAAACTTGTCAGGCAATAAATCAAAGGCAAAGTAAAAATGACAGTGCCGTCCTCCAAATTGTCATGCCGACCTTTGTGCCCAAAGTTCAAATCTGTGACCTCCAGATCTCTAGACTTGTGTACTTCCTACACAGCTAACCAGTCATATTTTACATTAGTTCTAATATACTATTTAACGAAACAAAAAATTGTACGTGACAAATACCCTGCAAAATTCATAAGAATGTAAATAAATTGATATTACATACATACATATATACTTCTTTGACAAACATATGTCACAGATGTTATTTTCTCTACAACAGTATTTCATTAAAGATTTTATTTAACGTGTTTATGCTAAACATAACCCTAGGATTACTTAAAGATGACTGTTTCTGAAAAAACTTAGTTTTTCTGAGAGAATATCTGTACTTATCGGTTTTTGTAATAGCTTACATAAGTGACAACTTCTCAACACAGAAAGTACTGCGGAGGTCAAACACCTTGCAAGAAAATAAATACATCCTACATGCTCACTGAATTGTATTTGATCAGAGACAGAAAATGTCAATGTTCTTAAAGCAAGTTTCACTTTAATATCATGTTGTTATTATATTCCTGTTAACCTCTTAAACCACGAGATAGACTTCCGACACATTCATTTAAATGTTTCCTTGACCTAGTTCCTCTTCTTCAATATCATATGGCAAAAACATTGAAATCATATGGCAAAAACATTCAAATAACATTGTAAAATATTTGCAGCCACTGTGAAATCAGAAATCTTTGTGAGGGACTTACTTCTGCTTTATTTCTAAACTATCCTTGGCAAGGTCTATGTGAGGGACTACTTTCATGTTTTTCGCAGTTGTATCAATCCAAGAATTTTAACATCATGAATCCTCACAAAGTATCTGATTTCACAGTATGTTACCATCTATAAACAGTAACACTTTACACAGAGACATTCAACAATACCTAACTACCACAGCAAATAGAACCAAGAAATAGACAAACTAAAATTAACAGATAATAAAGAGTGCAAAAAATGTAACAAGGTTTCAAGCAACAAAATATGAAAAATAAAGCAGTTATAATTTAGTGTCTGTCCAGACTTTGGCAATATGTTGTTTAAGGTAATTCTGTATATAATATATGTCAACTTTTTCAAAAGTGTTGAATTTTGATCAAACCATATTTTTTTAAAATCTTCTACACTTTGAAAATTGGACATATAAAATACAATTGTTGTGTTTGATTTTTTGCTAGACGAATATGAAAAATACGGACCTCATGCAAGTTGACACTGGTGCCCCCACATCCTGTCACTGTACATGGTTTAATGACTGTTGCTGATTATTTTTGATATATATGCAACCCAAACTTTAAAGCTGTATTTTCCCCTAATCAAGGACCATAACTGTGGTCTGGCTGAATGAAATCCGTAAAAGAACTTCATACCTATAATATTTTATGCCTGTAAGTCAAATGATATTTAAAGCAAATTCATGACTAAGTAAAGGGCTAAAACACTGGTCTGGCTGTGTGAAATTTCAAACAAAACCCCGGGTGCTCAACTTTACATGCTACATTAATATTCATATAATATTTTGTAATACTAGGTCAAATTTTACTTGAGAAACATGCAAAAAACAAAATTTTAGGCCCTTTAGATGAATCTTTTTTACAAAGTCAAGGGCCATAACTCTGTGGTCTGGATGAGTGAAATCCCTATTAAACCACCAGGTGCACAACTTTATATGCTGAATAATAGTCCTGTGAGGTTTTAATGCTTTTTGAGATATGCTAGTCAGACAAACATATGGACATTCTAACTGACAAGGGCAAATCTAAGGGCCCCATCCCCACAAAATTTTGTCTATTATTAGACAAACAAGATGTAGATCCATCTGCTTGTTTCTGAGGTATTCAGCCATAATTACAGAGAAATTTCAAGCCAAAATTTTTGTCATCATTTTTTATCTTTAGAAAGGTCAGCATTTCCCTACAGTATTCTATATGTAAGTGGGACCTAAGACATGTCCTCTAACTTAGTTAGAGTATGGCTTATAGCCATGCCTCTTCCTTAGTTGAAGAATATTACAGACAGAAGTTAACAGTTATAATGACACTGAAGGTAAACCATGATACAATTCTTGATATTGTACATTTAGTATACTTTAACTTAGAAACAAAATCAGGGTATTTTCACAATATATAACAAGCCCACAGGAGGCAGGATAGCAGTTTCTGAAACCAAAAAAGATGTGAAATAATCTGGGTCCATATACAGTGTTTGATGATAGATAGAATGTACTACAGTATCAGGTATGGTTTCCCTCAGGAACATAATGTGCATTGATTAGTAGGTAAAGTATCCCTCTACATATTGTACTAAATTACCTAGCTGATTTTCGAATGGTACTGGGTCTTTAAACACATAATCTGGCATATAATCTGACAAAAAAAGACAATACAACTTATTACTGTCAAACAAAAAACACATAAGGTACAAGGCATATATATGTAACATACTAAAAGTGTTGTTTTTGTTGTTGTTTTTTTCCCAATTAATTCTCATTCTGTTCAATGAATATACAAACAAGTCTTGAAATGCAAAAAAAATTAGTTACAATCAAAATTAATTATAAAGAAGCAACATTACTTGCTACTGACAACATTTAAAAAACCAATGTAAGCTATTTATATCCAAAGACATGAAAACTTTTTACAATGTTTCAGTATTAAATGAACTTCTTTTTTTTTTCAAGAGACATATATCTATTATTTCACTGTCATTAAAATTCTTATTATTTTACCATTATATTGTCTAAAAGGCAATGTTGGCAATAAAAATGTAGAGACAGGAAATATTTTCGTATAAACACAAATGATTGCTGTGGATGAAAATACAGCATATAAAGAACATGAAGATTGCTGTAGACTTATGAAGTTTCCCATAGATTTATAGAGTATGAAGTTTCCCATAGATTTATAGGGTATGAAGTTTCCCATAGATTTATAGAGATTTATAGAGTATGAAGTTTCCCATAGATTTATAGAGTATCAAGTTTCCCATAGATTTATAGAGTATCAAGTTTTATATAGATTTAGTTTATTTATTTATTTTGTCAGGTTTTAACATCGCACTGACACAATTATAGGTCATATGGCGACTGTCCAGCTTTGATGGAGGAGGAAGATCCCAGGTGCCCTTCCATGCACTATTTCATCATGAGCGGGCACCCGGGTAGAACCACCGACCTTCAGTAAGCCAGCTGGATGGCTTCCTCACATAAAGAATTCAAAGCCACCGAGCAAGGCTCGAATACATCAATGATGGGCAAGTGATTTAAAGTCAGCGACCTTAACCACTCGGCCACGGAGGCCCTTTATAGATTTACAAAATGGACATCATGAACACTTTATGCTCAGGTGAGCAAAAAATGTAAAAAAAAAAAAATAGTTAAAATTTATGGGCACTCAACCCTATATGTATCACATTTAAAATTTCAATTCCAAACAACAACAGGCTGGCACAATGTTCTGACAGCATTTAAGACTATTAAATGTTCTGATTATCCTGGTGACCAAGTCTCAATCAGCATCTTAATAAAACAACTATCCTAAATTCAATGTAAAACCCTGAAATGATTCACAGTACCTCTTTCCATATTTGGGCAAAATGAATAAAGTATTTATATTTATATTTCATCTTGTGTCACAGAAAATCCATTCCGTGAGTGAGTAAGCAAGTATCTGGAGATTTTTTTATCAATTTAAGCAATTTTAGACAACAAATTTTAAAAGAAGTAAAATTCTGAAACCATTTCTAGCAATATACAGTATACTTAAAGGACTTCATTTAACATTAAGGCTCCAAATAAAAGAGGGGGAAAAAAAACAACATTATAAAATCTTAAAAACATCGTTTTTCAATATTTCAAATATATACATACAAAGTCTGAAATAACAAGAATATAATAATTCTATTCATGATAGCTTCCAAATGAAAATTCCTACTTATAAAGTTATTTAAAGACTTAGCAAATGCAGGATATAATTTTGGAAATTTCCTGTCACAGAACTTTAACAACAAAATATGTGGTGCCAACCTGGATGATTTTTATGTTAGTCAGCAACATCTAATGCAAGCATATCCCACTTGTTTGTACTGTATCTACACCATAAGGAGTACAGTGCTGAGAATAAGACAGAAAACACTAACTGAATACCTGCCCCCAACCCCTACTTCCTCCCCCAACCCCACCCCCTGCCAGGTGCTTGTACAGTTGTTTAGCATTATCTGTGATTATTCTCAGCAGTAAATGTAGAACAAAGGCTACTGATAACTAACTAATAAAAGGCCTGTTTCATGAAAGCTTGAATTTTCAAGTTTTTTAAGCAGGGATATTTTAGCTTTATGACAAGTGTAGGACCTAATTAAGACAAATTTTTGGCCACATTAAAAACAAGAGGGTCACTGACCCTAAAGCGCTCACCTGTGTACAATGCTTCAAAAGTACAGGATTAGGTTTCTTCTATGTTAGCCTATATTATATACATGCCACACACACTTTTGAACCTAGGGCAATAAATTGTACAATTATGGTAGACATTATAAATCTGATATCACACGCCAAATATCAAGGCTCTAGCTATTATTAATTCAAAGAGGAAAAGTGACCACATCCCCTGGCAGCCATGTTTTTTGATGAATCGGAAAAATTTGAACAATCTTGGTAGAGGGTCACACAAGAACCATTTGTGCAAAATTATTCTAAAATTGGGCCAGCAGTTTCACAATAGAAGATTTTTAATGTTTCAAATATATCGCGGGCTTAGCGCAAAACGGTTGTAACTGCAATTTTGAAAATTTTACAGGAAGACAATAAAACTTAACAATTTTTTTAACTTTCATCATTCAAACCAAGTTTTATTGCATGGAAACCTATTTTTGCATTTTGTTTAACATATTATCAGCACTAGCTCTGTTCTTGCATTAAAAAAGAAATATTTGTTAAAATGTCAGTTACAGCCATTTTGCACTTAAATTGCAGAGATTTGGGGAAAATGTTTCAGTGCAAAACGGTTGTATCTGTCAGTTACAACTGTTTTGCACTTAAAATGTAGAGATTTTGGGAAAATATTTAAATGCAAAACGGTTGTATCTGAAATGAAAATGATGTTTTTTTTTCAATAATTTATGTGAATTTTTCAATTCTGAGTAATCAATATATTTTTTTATTTCAGATTTACTTACCTAACTACCAGTTAGTGCTGTTTTTGTTGACTAAACAATATGAATATGAAACACACCCATATTGTAACTTTAGTATTTTTATGCTGTGAAACAACCTTTGCAACAGAAATAAACATTTATAGCTATATTTAATTTAACTTAATTATATTAGCATAATTACGGTTAATATGATAGCTGATTAAAATTATATTTATCCAGAACCCATTTTTGCCTAGCATCAATCAAAAAGGGCATCTGCAAAGAGTGTACAATCTGATCAGATGACAAAGAATGTGGTGTGTAATCAGGATTTACACTGTTCCTATAGAAAAAGCTGCATTTGACAGATAAAAATAACTTTAATATATGTCAAATGGACTTATTAAATATATAAGGATGGAAGGGTCCAATAATCGCATTAATAAGTCAGTGCACTTTGATATTGAATCAACTGTTTTAAATTAATGCAATGATTTGTTTTTTATTCAATATTTGAAACAACAACATGCAAGTAGATCGTCTTTAAGACTGTAGGGATTTTTTTCTGTTGAAAAGCTTCATCTGCAATATAACATTTCAAAATCGAAAGTCTACACCCTTTAAATAAATCCTGGCTGTATTTCCAGAAATTTCTGGAAGTGGGTGTGTGTAGGAGGTTTGAAACAATGTGTGGGGTAGGTCTGGGGGTATAGGGGGCCTCCCCCAGAAAAATTGTTAAATCAAGAAGTTATTTCCTGCGATTTGGAGTTTATTTGAAAAGGTACTGATCCTTGGGGCACACTGCACTTCATCATTAAAGGTGTCAACAACTCAGAATCAACCACACAGTTTGATAGTGTCTTTTAGATATGATGACATCCATTCATGTGCTTTGTCTGTGACTCCAAATTGATATTCAAGTCTGTGTAACAGTGTGTGATGGTCATTCATGTCGAAAGCTGTAGACAGATAAGTAGCACAAAGACTTTTTAGATTTTTGGTCAAGAGATGTGAAGATACCATTCTGACACAGGTGAATGAAACTTTATATACACAGACTGCAGTCCCTCATATTGCTTAATTTCACTCAAGTGCCCCTGAAGATGCACATCTACTACCTTTTCTAAGATTTTTTTTAATGAAAGGGAGCTTAGACACAGGCTTTTGAGAATACTTGGTTCAAGACCTGGTTTCTTAAGCTGAGGTCTTATCCTTGCACTCTTAAATTCTTTTGGTATATAACATAATTCCATTGTTTGTTATCGATGGCAAGAGCTCATTAAAACATTTTTTTCAAAAGCCATGATGGTAAAGGGTCGAGTTCACGGAATTTGTTTGGAGATTTTGCATGATTTGTTTTACCTCTTCTGTTGTTGCAGCAGTTAAATCTATAAGACATTTTTCTACTTCTGATGCTCTGAACATGTAAAGTCTGCTAAATCGGAATCAGTCTGACTACGGGAAATAATGTCACTCCAAATGTTTTCGATTTATCAATGAAAGTCACTAAACTTCTGCGCAAGTTCCTTTGACGATGTGTTGGGGGCACAGGCAGCATCTTGACTGTCTCCTGGCGTTTGGTTATCTTGGCCAAACCTTTGTGGTCAGTGCCACATGACTTTACCTTATCAGAGAAGTTAAGTCTGGCCTGAATAAGGAATGTATTTATAGTAGCACATGGATGGTTGATTGTTAATGTTACATTTATTCCATTCGGCTCAAGCTTGCCTTTTTAATGTATAGCCCCATGAAGCTCGTCTGTAAACCACAAACAGCTAGGTCTGTGCCTTCTGGAAATGTATTTAGTACAAGGGACGCTGAGATACCTTGTCTGAAAGAACATACTTCAACAGAGCATTATAAGTTTCATAAAAAGAAACCATCTTCCAACCAGTGCTGGTTTTATGGCACAGGCATTGAAATGAATAAATCTAGTATAATAATAATAATAATGCCATAATGGTCTTGTGCCGTATTACCAGTATCGTCATAAAGACCTGGATCGATGACCTTGACACCCAGTATTATTCTGCTGCTATCCCTTGTTATAACAACATTTAATGTATGGCCATGGGCATGGGTAGGCCCAATCACATGTTGATGCATGCCACATGACTGAAGTACACTGGTAAATCTGACATCATCTCTATCGATATCTGATAGAATATCAAGATATTCATGTGTCCCACAATGATGACATCATTATTAACTGTAGCATATCTGCCCAGAAAAGCAGACCATGCATTCTTCCTATAGAAACATACTAGTTTGTAAACCATTTTGTTTCATTGGTGGTGACCTATATATCACTTTCACTTGTGCAGAAAATCCACTGATACTCAAATTACAATTCATGAGTTCAAATTGCTTAAAATCTTTGTCACAAGTAGATGCAATAACAGGAAAAGTATATTCAGATTTATGTATGAGAGCCACAGCTTCTCCAAGACTGCCACTGCACCATACAACATTTTAAACGAATAACCATTTGGTACAGTTTGAAATGTTTGTAAAAATATCTGAACCTTAATTGTGATTGTTTCAGTCAGTACTTGTAAATTATTCAAATGGTTCCTAAATTGATATCCCATACTGAGTTAACTCTATATGTACCCCCTCTTGTACTTCTGTATTTTAGTTTATAATAATTTGTTTTAGTTCAGTTGTGATGAAAGCTTCAAGTTTATTTGAACCACTCTCGAGTCCGCTTCCTGGAAAAACCAGTACAGGTGTCATATGAGAAGTCATGGTCGTGACCATGACCCTTGGATTGAGCAGACGACAACTTATCCACTAGACCACCACCCTGTATTTTGTAATATCTGTTTTATTGTACGGAAATGCAGGTAGATGGGCCTAGCATGCCGAAAAACCTCAAAGAATGGACTTTCAAAGTGAAAAATGCAAGCTTTGCTGAAAAAAAATAGTGTGTGTGATCTAATTCCCATTGATACGCCCTTGTATTTACTATGATGCTACCACATCTTGAATATAAATATATGGAGTAGGAGATATCTTTACAGTAGAAAGCTATATGTAATTGTTTTTCCAATGTCATATTATATTTACTTTTGTTCTGCATCAATATTTCGCTAAAATGTTAACAACTAAATAGGAACATAACTAATAAGGTGCAATAAACCAAGCTAGAATAGTTACATTGTAATATTTCCATTATTATGTATTACATATTGCATTAATTGGACCACCTCTAACACCCACCAGACAAACAAAACAAATGATGTCACTGGTGATGTCATCAACATAATTTAGTTCCCTTTTTACTTGTTTATAATACATTTTTGTGCAAAACAGTTGTAAGTGGCAGTTACAACCCTTTTGCACAAAAACAAAACCGCACTTGCAGATACAACCTTTTGGCAAAAAAAATAAAATAACACATAAATCTTCAGCATTCAAACCTAATATTTTACAGGATTATGTAGACATGCAAAATAGGTTGAAATATGTAAAAAAGTGATTTTTGTGAAAAATGTCAGTTACAACCGTTTTGCGCTAAGCCCGCGATATACATATAGGGAAAAGAGACCACGCCCTCTGGCGGCCATGTTTTTTGAGGAATCAAAATAATTTGAACAAATTTGGTAGAGGGTCACACAAGGACCATTTGTGTGAAATTATTTCAAAATCGGACGATCGGTTCAGGAGATGTCGTTTGAAGTTTTTTCTATTTTTAGCTCTGGCAGTCACTATGTGCAAACAAGCGGAACAACTTAGTAGAGGACCACCCAAGGAACATAATGGCCAAGTTTCGTCAAAATTCATTCAGTGGTTTTGAAGATGTCGTTTAAACACAAATGTTGATGACGGACAATTTGACGCACGCATGGACGGACGACGGACACAGCGTGATCACAATACCTCATCATGAGCACTTCATGCTAAGGTGAGCTAAAAAAAAACAATGTGAAATCATTAAATTCCAAGAGTACAATATTTTGTTATTTTGCAATTTTGTTGGGATAAGACTGTCAGGATTTCCATTTATCAAGATAAAAGAATTGAAACTAAGTTGCTTGTTCATGCAGACAATCCATGGGCCAATTCGTTTCACTCAACCCGGGCCACGCCAGTCACGTGGGCGGCAAGAAAAAAATCTCGCCGGTTTATTAATAAAACGAACATTTAGGCGTACGCCAGCCACGAGAGCTGCAAAAACAAACAAAAAGTAAAATAAATAAATTTCCAATTTATTATGATTTTCTCTTGCGGCCTTTTCCAAATAAGTTAGCAAATAGTTCTTGCAGCATGGTTCTACATTTACTGGTACTAACCCAAATATTCAAATGTTTACTCAATTTTGTATCGCGAAAATATATGATTTGCCGGTTAGCCTATCTCGCAAGACCGGCGCACTCGGCGTACGCCGGATAGACCCGGGCATAGCTGGCAAGCCAAACGAACGCCTAGCCGGTTGTACGCTGCGAAACGGCGTACGCCGCAAAAGTGAAACGAATTGACCCAATGAAAACAAGCTAATTCATTGAACTGTATAATCTTCCCTCAAACAGGATAAAGCTTCCACCCTTGAAGGAACATTCTCTCAATACAAAAAGCACTCAAATGCATTTCAATTTCAGTGTTTTTGAAAGCTACACATTTTAAATTATTGACTGAAAACTGCTATTCTATGTTTAGTAACAATGACCTTGACCATTTCTAATGAAATAAAATAATTGCTCTCTATGAAAGCTACCTGTTTACCAGGTTTGGTTTGCAAACCTCATTCCTATAAGACCTTAATCACGGAAATGGACAAAGAAATGTAAACGTACATGTACTCTAATTCAGTCAAATTTGAGGGGTCATCTCAACACTGTAACTTACTTGTTCAAGTTGTTGAACGTGCTTGTATATCAAGGATATATTGAGGGCTTTGTGCAAAAAGAAATTACTAGTATTTCGTATCTTCATTTTTTTTCTCTCCCTATCAAAATGCGCAGATTAAAGTTAGGAATGCTGTAAATTTCTCTCAATGGACTATGGTTTTCTGTAATTAAATAATAAGAAGGATAAAATCTTATAATGCTGATACATCTAGAAACAAGTATTTTAACGTCATGGTGGAAATAACGTTATTAGAGTTTCTAATTGTGACGTCACTGATGACGTCATTTATACGTGAAATACTGTATAACACTAAAAAACATCTTTTTGCTATAAAATAATAATAATAATGATAAAAAAGAAGACAATAACAATAACAACAAGAAAGGGGAAAAAATCTGCAATGGAAAAACTTTCCATTATTTACTTGATGATGATGGCCAAGTGGAAGGAAAAGTTATCTCTATCACATAACAAAATTTGTAAAGTTCACCGCTCACGAATACTGAGTATTTTTCGAAGGTCTGACATCTTGTCAGCATTCCTTTTTTTAAAGAAACTAAATATCTTACTAAAATGATTTTCTATCTATTTAAGGGTGTTTTTTTAACAACAACACTTTAAAGTTTGGAGATATGAAAACTATCTTGACAATTTCTTTATTGAATTTTAATAAGAGACGAGAGTCTATCCGGTAGATATAGTCCCTGAAGATTCATAACATGATTAGATCTACACAGTTTGGTGGTAAGAGGTATTTTGGACGAGTAAAATATAATTCAACATAAATGAAATATGTTGTAAGTACTAATGTACTGCACTTATCATGTGTCGCCTTCAGATTAACATTAATTAGAAAATATATGCGTGGGTCTCTGTAGTTTGATTATAAGCTACAGCGATGTGTCATGCATTACCAAATCTAATGAAACATACACTCTATAGAAGTTTTATAAACTACACTGCATGCTTAAAATCTCAAACTTTTAAGAATGCATCTAAGCAATCAACTTTTCATTCGATTTATCACTGATTTCAATGAAACGGTGGAAATTTCAAATTTTGTTCATTCCAGCGTAGTACAGATTTACATAATTTTGATAAGTATTCATTTGAGTGAATTATTAATCTTAATACCTGAATTTTACGGATGTTGGCGAAATAAATAGATGATCTTACATTAGTGAGTTCTTTAACTGAATTTATTCAACTAGTTAGTTAACATAATAAAACGCGAGGCTCGTGACAAGCATTTTATCTTTACATAAATAAGGCAAGTGTTTCTTCCTCGTTCTTATAATTAACAAAATATTACTAGAAATCATAACGTTTCAGCAAACTTGTCCAAAGTTTTCATCATAAATTTCAGCGTGTGTTTTGTGGCTCTAATCCATTTAGTTTAGGAAAACAGTACTATATGTGTTCTATGGACAATTCACTTTTTATAAAATCTTGTGACGTCATTACTGATAGTCTTAGTTATAAAATGGTACAAATATCTCAATTTGATTTAATCCTCTTTCTTGCATTCCAATAAGCACTTTTTATATAATTACACATTAAAATACACTTAAATAAAACTACGTTTATCCAAGTAAAGTTGCATGTCGTACAAGAATTCAGAAAAAGTTCCAAAATAGAAATTTCCTGGTTATAACTACATTGGGATTAGTTCGTTCTGGTCAACAACTTTTCAGACTGGCAAATTTCCAAGATAAATAGTATATAGAAAATGTATTTGGAGACCTAGCTTGGGATATTGTTTGGGGCGCTAGATTCAATGTCAAGATCAATATTGCTAAAAGCATTTTTTTTTTAATGTGACCTCTCAATGAATTTATATTAGAGTGAAACCTTGCCTACAGGTAGCTTCAAGAAAAACCCAAGACTTGAATTGTGTTTGCAGCCAGAAGGTTCAGTCTATATGTGCTGTACTTGAAAGACTCCAGTGTGTGCAGCGATCTTAGGTGCTAGCGCGGTCCAGAGTACATTTCACATTAGGAATTTTGAAGATTTGTGGTTAAAATCTCGATCAGAACTTTACTTTGTTTTAGCAGTGTTGATGGCATTAGGGTAAATACTGCCAAGGTCAAAATATAATACTAAAAATAGAAGAAAAATAATTCAGTAATTGGATCGTCGAGCAAAACAGATGGTTTCCAGTTTATAGCTGAAGTACACGAACTGTCGCCAAACTCTGTAGATAGCAAGCTTCTGTAGAAGCTAGTGGGACCACCTAAGTCAATGTCAAGGTCACCAATATTTAGAATAGAACAGGACAGAAGTTTATTCAATCAAGAAAATTCTATCAAGGTTATTCAATTTAGTTCACTTAAATACAGTATGATATAATCATGGTGTGATATTAATACTGAAATAGTAATATTTAAAACAGAAAACAAGAGGGCCTGAAGGCCCTGTATCGCTCACCTGACCTATTGACCTAAAGATCATCAAGATAGTTTCATTAAGATATGGTCATAAATGTGGCCTCTAAAGTGTTAACTAACTTTTCCTTTGATTTGACCTGGTGACCTAGTTTTTGACCCCATATGACTCAGATCTGAACTTGACCTAAAGAACATCAAGATTAACATTCTGACTAAGTTTCATGAAGATACAGTCATAAATGAGGCCTCTAAAGTGTTAACAAGCTTTTCCTTTGATTTGACAATTGATCTAGTTTTTGACCCCACCTGACCCAGATTTGAACATGACCTATAGATCATCAAGATTAACATTCTGACCAAGTTTCATGAAGATACAGTCATAAATGTGGCCTCTACAGTGTTAACAAGCTTTTCCTTTGATTTGACCTGGTGACCTAGTTTTTAACCCCAGATGACCCAATATCGAACTCGTCCAAGATTTTTATAAAGGTAACATTCTGACCAAGTTTCATTAAGATTGGGCCAAAATTGTGACCTCTAGAGTGTTAACAGTCAAATTGTTGACGACGGACGGACGACGACGGACGACAGACACAGTGAGGGCGCTCAGAAAAGCTCACCTTGAGCACTTTGTGCTCAGGTGAGCTAAAAATATCAGTGCAATAACTCGCTTTAAGACTGAAATATCACCACGAAGCTTACTAGGGTAGAAAGGCTTAGACTGTATCTGGGGCCGATCGAGGTATTTTAAATAGAAATAGACGAAAAACAGTATTCAGCCAACAACTTAAGCTTGGAGGGACATAATTATTATCCACCAAACATGGTATATAACATGCTTATATAAAGACCCAATTTGTGACTTTATTTGCGACGCTGTTGTTTATTGAAATTGATTAGTTTCGAATTTTATGTTTTGAGAAATCCCCCGGATTTTTACCAAAGTACAGAGTACGTTTACATTTAATCTCTGTGTCCGTTGTAAATGTCTATTAGTACCGCACAGTATTATGGAGTATTTATTTTTAGTAACATGTAAATAAACAATCAGTCCTTAGCAATCTCTTTTTAAATGGAAGATACTGAAAGTAAGATCAATAGTTGGCTTGATAGTGCAGTAGGTTGAGTGGCTAGATATGTAATCATTTTGTAGTACTAGATTTGATGGTTTGAACCTTGCATCTGTCATTGTTTTTTATTCTGCATTTAATTGATATACTTTGTATAAGTTTTTTTCCCTCTGATTTCTAATTTATTCACAAAAGCCTCAAAAACATTAAATCATATTAAAGATGAAGCTTATTCAAACATGACTATGTGTTAACAATGATATATATATGTAAGTAAAGAAATTAGAACTAGATTAACAGACTTTGTTGTTTCCGTTGAATCGTATTTAAAGAAACAAGAGGGCCATGATGGCCCTATACATCGCTCAACAGAGTTGATCTGGCCTACTGACCTACTTTTTGACCCCGCATGACCAAGAGTTGAACTTGACCTAAAGATCATCAAGACAAACATTCTGACTAAATTTTGTAAAGATTTTGTTACAACTGTGGCTTCTAGAGTGTTCATAAGCTTTTCCTTTGATCTGACCGGTGACCTAGTTTTTGACCCCATATGACCCCGATTTGAACTTGACCTATAGATTATCAAAACAAACATTCTGACTAATTCCCATGAGTTTCAAACTTAAATTGTGGTTAGAGAGTGTTGAAAAGAATTTCCTTTGATCTGGCCTAGTGACCGAGTTTTTTACCCAGATTCATACTTGACCTAGAAATGATGAAGACAAACATTCTGACCCAGTTTCATAAAGACTGAGTCACAAATGTGGCTTCTAAAATGTTCACAAGCTTTCCCTTTGATTTGACCAGGTGACCTTGTTTTTGAACCCAAATGATCCAGTTTCGAACTTGACCTAGAGATCATCAAGACTAACATTCTGATCATGTTTCATAAAGATTGGGTCAAAAATGTGGTCTCTCTAGAGTATTCACAAGCTTTTCCATTGATCTGACCTACTGACCTAGTTTCTGACCCCACATGACCCAGTTTCGAAGTTGACCTAGAGATCATCAAGACAAACATTCTGACCAAGTTTCATAAAGATTGGGTCAAAATGTGGTCTCTAGAGTGTTCATAAGCTTTTCCTTTGATCTGACCTACTGACCTAGTTTTTGACCCCACATGACCCGGTTTCGAATTTGACCTAGAGATTATCAAGACAAACATTCTGACCAAGTTTCATAAACATTGTGTCAAAAATGTGGCCTCTAGGGTGTTCACAAGGCAAATGTTGACGGACGACGGACGATGCACGTCGGACATGACCGGTCACAATAGCTCACCTTGAGCACTTTGTGCTCTGGTGAGCTAAATAGAAATCAAATAGTTTTCAAAATACATTTTTTCAGGTCCGGGAATTGAAATCCAAACGAAAAAGTACAACATGGATACCAATACCGCTCGGCCGAGGATTTACTATTTGCAGCTTAAACGTTGCGTACTGACTTTAATTTATGCTACTGTTTTGTTTGTTTACATTTCAAAGCACCTTATTACTGTGCGATACCTATAACTGAAGTTATCATGGGAAAACCATTTTTCTATGTTTAGCAACAATGATTTTGACCTTAAGCAACCCAAAATACATCTAAAAACATGGCCTCTATGCAAGTTTCTTAAATTACAAGTTTGAATGCAACACTCTTTTCCTTACTGAAGATTTTGAGCAGAACAAATTTTTGTTTTTCAGTAACGCAACCTTGACCTTGATCCCAGAACAAATACTGCGCATCAGTTTCTACAATTTTGGCCAGAATATCTCATAGCATACATGGACATTAAAAAGGCATGAAATCTGCAAAGAAATGCCCTATATACTAAGCATTATAAAAGTAACTAGAGCTTGTGGAACACGAAATGCCCCCCTTGAAGCATTCAGTAATTGCATAAAGAACAGAAATTATTAGGTCACTGTACACATGAGTTCTACTTTTCTGGGTCAGTGTGACCTTGACCTTTGACCTATTGATCTCAAAATCTATAAGGGTCGTCTGCTGAGTTTTTGTCCGGAAACCCTTTAACTGTTCTGGGTCACTGTGACCTTGACCTTTGGCCTACTGACTTCAAAATCAATAGGGGTCATCTGGTGGTCATGACCAACCTCCCTGTCAACTTTCATGATCCTAGGCCCAAACGTTTTTGAGTTATCAGCCGGAATTGTTTAACTGTTACAGGTCACCGTGACCTTGACCTTCGACCTACTGACCTCAAAATCAATAGGGGTCATCTGCTGTTCATGATCAACTTCCCTATCAACTTTCATGATCCTAGGCCCAAGCGTTCTCAAGTTATCATCGTAAAACTGTTTAACTGTTCCGGGTCACTGTGATCTTGACCTTTGGCCTACTGACCTCATAATCAATAGGGGTCATCAGCTGGTCATGATCAACCTCCCTGTCAACTTTCATGATCCTAGGCCTAAGCATTCTTGATTTAGCATCCAGAATTGTTTAACTGTTCCTGGTCCGGGGTCACTGTGACCTTGACCTTCGGCCTACTGACCTAAAAATCAACAGAGGTCATCTGCTGATCATGATCAACTTCCCTATATTAACTTTCATGATCCTAGGCCCAAGCGGTCTTGAGTTATTCGGAAACCGTTGAACTGTTCCGGGTCACTGTGACCTTGACCTTTGACCTACTGATCTCAAAATAAACAGGGGTCATCTGCTGTCATGACCAACCGCCCTATCAACTTTCATGATCCTAGGCCCAAGCGTTCTCAAGTTAACATCTGGAAACGGATTGTCTACATACCGACCGACCGACATCTGCAAAACAATATACCCCTCCTTCTTTGAAGGGGGGCATAATGAGGGCTAAACTCAAGCAATTACACTGATCTCATTTCCCAATTATGTTTTACATTATTACAGGTTAAAACAATATCTGAGATATAACTTTCGACGGCCAGAAAATGGAATACGAACTATTTATGTAATATATATATATATATATATACGTACACCCAATACAACCATCATTATCTTAACCACAGTACGGCTATACCTCAGTTTCAGTATATCATGCTACATAAACCAGCCTCACGTTCACAGAACATTTTTTAGTCTCAGCTGAGTCTGATAAGGATTTTTTTTAAAACTGCATGTTTAAAAATAAATGTTAAGAAAACTACTATTTTACTGACTATTCAGCACAGAAGACCATCTCAACTGGAGTTTGATCAAAAATTTATTTAAAATTTGCTGTCATAATTTCAGTCTTGAACTGATACAGAAAAATGTTATGTGAACATGGGGCCAGAACACTATTTCAAGTTTACAAGACAGTGGGATTCACAGGTTCTTAAAGTCTCTTCATGGAACATTTGAAGAGTTTTGTAACACTTTCTGGAAAGCAAAATAAATGCATTTAAAGTAAAATAAAAGTATTTAAAACAAAGGTATCTTAACAGGACAGAAACATTCAGGTATTGTTTACAGTTCGCCCAAGATGTTGTGCCAATGGAATTGCTCCATTTCGTTCAAATCTGGACATTCTATTTCATATACAGTTTTAATGGTGAACTGTAAGACAGTTATATGTTGAATACAGCAGTTTTAAGTGAGCGTAAGTGAAGCGAGAAATTAATATCTTAAAACTGCTGTATTCAACATATAACCTATACATGTCTGCCATCCCAAAAAAACTTATTCAACCAATAAAAATGAAATTATAACTTTTAACAAGATACTGTTATGGTCTTTATATTCCCTATAAATAAACACTCCTAGGGTAAAGGTGAGTGTTAATGCCCTATTTTTTTTTTTTTTTTTTTTTACATTTTCTTAACCGAATATAGACTATAAATACAACTTCTTATAAATAAATTTTTACAACTACAACAGTTCCATAGTGCTCTTATACACTTATGTTATTTACTTATGACTTAACTTTTTTTTCTTTTAAGAGAAGGAGAGGCCATTAATTAGGCAATATTATGGTATCTCAAATTACTTAAATTAATATTACTTCAATATATCACAGTGTGACTTAACATTATGATCAAACTGCATAAATAATTTATTTCTTATATTTGTTGAAAGGTAGCTAGTGAAAACTGTGCAAAACAAAGTGCAAGTGTCCAAAAATCACTCTATTTGTGAAAGTACAGTTTCTATACAAATAAAAACATGAAAAAAAAGTCTGTGAAACATGAGAATACCACTGCCTTGTAAATAATGAGCATTCAGTAGGATGACAAGCAATGAAATGTGTGCATACCATCATCAGCACCATATCTATAATAATAATCCTCCGTTGTTGAAGACAGCGCTGATGCTAAATGGGGAAAAAAATATTTACATCAACAGAAATATCTAAGTATTTCCTTCTTTACTTTAAAACTAATACAACCTAGTATTTAGGTAAAGTTTTAGTTAATTTAAACAAGAGGGCCATAGTGGCTCAAAGTCACTCACCTGACCATGACTATTTGACCTTGAATATATGAAAGACACTAGCTAAATCATAAATGGTAATATCTGAGTTTAGCATACAAAAACGTAAGACAGGTCAACTTTGCTGGAAGGCCATAAAATGATTCTACATACCAAGTTTGATGGGGACCCGTCAAACAGGTCATGACAACAACTGGTTAAAAGGTTTTCCTATTTTACCTCTAATGGGGTCCAAGTGACATCCATTTGAAAAAAGTTGGGATAGTGCCTTACGATGATGCTACAGACCAAGTGTTCATGAGAAGTCGTTTAAAGGTTTTTCTATTTTCAACTCTAGTGGCCCCTAAAAGGGACAAAGTGCCCCCATCCAGACAAAGTTGAGAAGGGACGCAAACCAGGTCTGGTGTAATTCTGAGCTGCAGTTTCAGAGAAGATGTACCGTATAACCCCGTTTAAACGCCCCCGGGGCGATGCATTTTACGAAAAATTTAATCCAAACAATGTCAGTAACTCGTATAAACGCCCCCGCTATTCATCCCAATTCATGCACTGACATAACCCGATACGTAATCATACTGGGAATCTGTGTAAAGTCGCGCGCTGAGTGACGTCATCCGAGTTAAATTCGATCAATACTGTAGCGTTTATAGCATGGCATATTCAGTACTTACACAAAGTAGATTTATTTGTGCCATGCCTGTTGACGTGTTTGAAAGTTTGTGTTAATAAAGTGTGTGTTTTTTTTAATTCATTTGTATTGTTATGGAATTGTTATTATCTGGATATTATTGTGTTGGATCTAGGACCAATTTTTGAAGGTAAGACTTTTTTATTTTCCCTAAAAAACGTGGGGGGGCATTAATACGGAGTTATACGGTATACAGCATAAGTAAAAATGTTGACAATGGATGCCAAACAGCTCGCCTCTACTAAAAGCTCACCATGAACTCCTAGTGCAGGTGAGCTAATAAAACATGTGCATTAATAACCACGTCAACTAATAAAACATGGGCTAATAAACAAATCGAAGAGTTTCATTCTAAACAAAACTTTCTGCTATGTAGCATTTTCAATGTGTTTCATTACACTCACTCATGCGTCGGCATAGGTGTCCCAATTTGGTTAAGTTTTTGTATGTAAGCTGGAATCTCAGCAACCACTAATGGGAATGGATTGCAACTTCACACACTTGTTCACTGTCATGTTCTGACATGTAATGCACAGGTTACATAACTCTACCTTGCATTTTTACAAAATTATGTACCTTTTTTGACTTAGCAGCTTTTGGTTAAGTTTTTGTATGTATCTCAGTACCCGCTAATGGGAATGGATTGAAACTTCATACAATTGTCCATTGTTATGAACTGTGATATGCATTTTTATTATTCCCCCTTTTCAACTTTTATTTCATTCAACTGACAAAGCTGTTGAATAGTCGAGCATTGCTGTCCTCCAACAGTTTGTTTGTTTTGGGTTTAACGCTGTTTTTCAACAGTATTTCAGTCATGTAAAGGCAGGCAGTTAACCTAACCAGTGTTCCTTGATTCTGTACCAGTACAAACCTGTTCTCCGCAAGTAACTGCCAACTTCTCCACATGAATTATCAGTGGTGGAGGACGAATGATTTCAGACACAATGTCTTTTATCAAATCGTCAAAGAGACAGCTTGTTATTTTAAACTATGTAAATAAACAATAATGTTTGTGTGCTTTCTAGTTTAAAACAAAATATACAAAAATTGGCTTGTTAGAGCAGAGAATAAGTACAAGGCAATGTAATGTTGCACAATGGGCAACAGACCATCTACCTCTACAAATAGCTCATCCTGAACAAAGTTCTGATTTTGATAAACACTAATATTTCAATTCTGGGCCAGATTCTAAACCAAAGTGATGAAAAATATTATTTTCAAAGTTTAAGTTATCTAAAACAGGCTTAACATAAAAATACCTCACTAAACAGTTAAGTATTCAAGTATTTGTTCAACTAGATGTGTGTCAACTGTAATATGGTTTAATGACTCAGGTTAAACAATTTTTAACAACACAAAATTTTAAGAACCGTATGTGTATTTTTCACTTAGTTGGCCATATATTTTGAGTTTCAAGTCATTATCTTATATAGTACCAAAATTATGTCCAGAAAACGAAGTTTGTAAAAATATTTAAGTATAAAAGGGGCATAATTCAGTCAAAAATACAAACCAGAGTTATGGGGATTGTTACCATACATGCAGATTGTTAGAAACGTATTACATTTCTAATTTGAATTTACGTCTTTATCGCCTTTTGTAACGTGCTTTTACGCGACGTCCAAACATTGACGTCGACGTCATCATTTTCTGTTGTTATTGTTTTGAACGTCGCTTCCGTTAGCGCAAACATATATTTCAATTCAGGAACTTGATGTAAAACTTGGTAAAGATAAAAAATCGGTAAGATTTATCGAACTGAAATTGAGTGTTTTGTTTTTAAAAGGTTGCTTATTAAATATTTGCACTTGAATACTATTTAGCGTATTTAAGAAATTTAATTAGAGATATTTGCGTAAGAAATGTAACTGTCGCTTTGAATATATTGTTGAATATATGTTTTTACCTGTGATTTAAATATACTTTTTATTATATGTATAACTGTTTGTAATTTCAGAGAATCGCTACGCTACGCTAGAGAATAAAATTGTAAAGTGAATCAGCGCATACTGTATGTTGTGTAAACGAAGAAGATGGCTACCGGAATGAATCCATTCCGACGCACGAGGGATTTGACAGCGCAAAACGTGCGCGCACAGCCCAGTTGTCACAGATGACGAAATTATACAATGAAATAGAACGACACATGATCTCGCACGACAATGAAGAAACTGTCAAAACTTTATACAGTAAAATATGTGAGCGATTTGAACAATTTAAAGCTGCTCATTTACGATGTTTTGGATGTGTGCTCAGACTCTGAAGTATCTAAATTAGAAATGAACTATGAAAGCTGTTATAAGAAATTTGTTGAATTCCGGGAAAGATTTTCACAGTGGATTTCTTCTGAGAAAACGCCTGATGATAATAATGATGCCTGTTCTTCAGTCAGCCATGTTAGTTCATCTTCAACAGTGTCCTCGCGCTCCAGATTAAGAAGCGCGAAAGCTAAACGTTTAATTGCGGAACATAAAATTAAAATGTTAAATAAAAAGCAAGAATTAGAGCGCGTACGCGTAGAACTACAAATGAAACAACAATTACTAGATCAACAGTCTGAACTTGAAGAAGTGCAATTAGAAGAATCAGTATGGCAACAAGCTGTACAGGAAGAGAATGGAGTGAACTTAGAAGTCCAGTCTCAGACAACAGTACAACATTCTACTTCCGGTGAAACAACTTCTGTCACTGGAAATGTGACAGGTACAGACAGTGATTATATTCTTCTGCCTAAAACCCATACGACAGCAAGTACGTTTTCTACCGGAAGGAATATAAATTATAATGATATGTGTAGCAGTGCACGTGATCACGGGCATAATCAAGATGAGGCTAAGAGTGCGCATTCTATAAACAATACGAACTCCGAGGTTAGTGTTTCTACAATAGACATAGCGTTCCAGAAACTTGCATCTACACTTCAGGAAGGGTTCAATCTTCCGAAACCGGAATTACCGACATTTAGCGGCAAGCCAACTGAATATTGTAAGTTCGTCAAAAACTTCGAAACTAATATCGAAAGTAAAATTACCGATGATAGACTTAGGTTGAGCTATTTAATACAGTACTGTTACGGTGAAGCAAAGTGTTGTATTGAAGATTGTGTTTTGTTGGAACCCAGTGAAGGATACAGGCGCGCACGTGACATCTTGTTCTCACGTTATGGAAGGCCGCACGTGATCGCTAGAACATATATTGAAAAGTTGGTATACGGTCCACAGATAGCAGCATCTGATACAGACGAACTATCAAAATTGGCATTAGAAATGCAAAGGTGTGAAATAACTTTATCGCAACTAGGATATAATTCGGATGTACATAATTCTGAAAACTTGAGGCGAATTGTGAAACGGTTGCCTATGCATCTGAGAGTGAAATGGGTTGATATAGCACATGTAATTAACGAATCTGGCAGGGAAGTACATTTTACCGACTTAGTGAAATTCGTTGATGAGAAATCACGTGTTGCCAGTTCAATGTATGGAATCGATCTCATTAAAGAAAATCGAACAGCGAAGTCAACTTCCGGTAAACCGCACGGTACAAAGCCTGTAAAAGATGTAACTACATTGACCACACACAGTAATACTGATCAAAGAAGAAATGAAAGAAAGTGCCGTTGTTGCCATGGTAACTGCCTGGATGTATCTGTATGTAGCAAATTTAAATCGATGAGTCTAAATGAGAGAAAAGAACTGGTGCAAAAATTCAAGTTGTGTTACAATTGTTTGAAAGGCAACCATTCATCTAGCAACTGCAGAAAACCAAAGTCATGTACGGTACCCGGTTGCGAACTGAAACATAATATGTTGTTACATAGTTGGAGCAGACCCAATCATGAATCTTCGGCGTCACAAGCTGTGACTTGTGCATCTGTGAAGAACTCAAATGTGAAGAACTGTTTAGGAATTATACCAGTTATTGTGAATGCCAAAAATGGAAATTCCTGTCAAACATACGCTCTGTTAGATGACGGTGCAGATAAAACCTTATGTGATGAGAGGTTGTTACAGTCCTTGAACGTCACAAGTAAACCTGTTACATTCAATATTTCAACGGTAAACTCAACAAGTAGTACCATTCACGGACAGGAAATAGATCTTACTGTAATGGCGGTGGACGAAAACAGAAATGAAGAAGTGCCACTTTCCAAGGTGTGGTCAGTGAAGGAGCTTCCAATCTCAACAAGATCCGCAGCAGTAAATGTTGACTTAAAGAAATTACCCTACTTATCAGATATAGACATACCCCAAATTGACACAAACAATGTTATTCTACTGATCGGTACAGATTCTCCAGCTGCACATATTCCACTCGAAGTGCGTTCAGGAAACATTGATCAACCGTACGCCGTGCGATCACGGTTAGGATGGGCAGTACGTGGTCCAGTTCAAGACACTTGGGCACCTAATACCGTTAATGTCCACTTTGAACAATCCAGAGACGTGTTACTGCAACAGCAACTGGAAAGAATGTGGAATACAGAATTTAATGATAGATCATTGAATGAAAAGTACTCTATGTCTGTTGAAGACAAACATGCTCTGCAGATTATGGAATCATCTCTTACCCATGAAGATGGTCACTACAAAATTGGATTACCATGGAGGAAGGAGAATGCATCCTTGCCGAACAACATAGCTCTTGCCCAAGTACGCCTACAGCAACTGAAACGTAAACTGTCACGTGACCCGGAATTACATAAAATGTATACAACATCCCTGAATGATTATGTTGAGAAAGGATACGCAGAAGAGGTGAAAGATGGCCTTGAAAATATTTCTAGACGTACATGGTACTTACCACACCATCCCGTAACAAATGTGAACAAGCCAGGCAAAGTACGTGTAGTTTTCGAGTGCTGCTAAGTACCACGGCATTTCACTGAACAGCCAATTACTGCAAGGACCGGACTTAATGAACAGTTTAGTAGGAGTTCTCATACGATTTAGGAAAGAGAAGGTAGCTCTAGCTGCAGATATCGAAGCAATGTTTCACCAGGTGCGTGTTACGGAAGAAGACTGTGATGCTTTAAGATTTCTATGGTGGCCTGGTGGTGACATCACACAGCAGCCAAAGTGCTATCGTATGAAGGTACATTTGTTTGGAGCTACATCATCACCCAGTTGTGCAGCATATGCCTTAAAGCGTACTGCAACCGACAATGCCCGTTTATTTGGAAAGGAAGTGGTTTCTACAGTAGAACGAGATTTTTATGTCGATGATTGTCTGAAATCTGTAGAAACGGATGATAAAGCTATCAAGCTGGCTACAGATCTGCAAACATTAATGAAGTTAGGCGGATTCCGACTTACGAAGTGGTTAAGTAACAGTAGGGCTGTACTGAACGCTATTCCAGAATCTGAATTCGCACCATCTGTCGTCAATCTGAGCCTAGACGAAACTTTACCGTGTAATCGGGCACTTGGTGTGCAATGGAATGTTAACGACGACAGAATCCAGATTAAAGTCAAGCTGTCTGATAAGCCACTCACGAGACGCGGCATTCTGTCAGTTGTAAGTTCAATATACGACCCACTGGGACTCGTCTCGCCCGTAACACTTCAAGCTAAAGCTATAATACAGAGCCTGTGCAGACTGAAGATCGGCTGGGATGACCAGATACCACAGAGCATCAACAATGAATGGCATACCTGGTTATCAACCTTACCTTGTCTGGAGAATGTGTCTGTAAACCGCTGTTTCCGACCAAGTGACTGTGTTAAATCTACGAAACTGCATATATTTAGTGATGGATCCGAAACCGCCTATGGAGCCTGTGCTTACCTTCGATTTGTTGATACCTATGACAATGTAACATGTTCTCTAGTCATAGGAAAATCTCGTTTAGCCCCGATCAAACAGATGTCTATACCACGTCTTAAGTTATCCGGAGCTGTTGTCGCTTGCCGTATTTATGCGATGTTGTCCGATGAACTAGATATAAAGATTGATCAAGTTACCTTCTGGACTGATTCCATGATTGTATTAGGATACATAAAGAACGTATCAAAACGGTTCAAGACATTCGTTGGCAATAGACTCAGCATTATACATAATACTACCTCACCAGACCTGTGGCGCCATACTGACACAAAGTTGAATCCCGCAGATATAGCTTCAAGAGGCATACATGCGAATGACACTAAGAATCTACATATTTGGCTAAATGGACCAGATTTTCTAAGAAAAGATCATACTCAGTGGACACAGAATCAGCTTGCACCTGAAGTAACCGACGATGATACAGAAGTGAAGAGAGAAGTCAAGATAAACATCACAATGACTAATAGAAGTCTAGATGATATCATTGATCGCTACTCAAGTTGGACTAAACTTAGAAGAGCAGTCGCGTGGTTACTTAGATACAAGGTATTTTGCAGACAGAAATACTTAAATCACGAACTTGACATGGAAAAAGGAAACTTAACATTAGCGGAAATCCAGAAAGCAGAACATGAATTATTGATACATGTACAACAGGACACATTCGCAAATGAGATGAACAACTTGAAACAATTCAAGCCAGTCAGAACTGATAGCAGCATTGCATCTCTAAACCCCAAAATGTGTGACAAACTAATCCGAGTACGAGGACGTATACAATCTAGAAACCTGAGTAAATGTCCCATTATACTACCAAGCAAGCACACTATAACAAAATTAATAATTCGACATATTCATGAGAATAACGGTCATGCCGGAAAACAACAGGTACTTGCAATCTCGCGTGAGAAGTACTGGATAGTTCAAGGACTGAGTGCTGTAAAAGGTGTAGTGAGAAGTTGCATGGTGTGCAGACGACAACACTCCCCCCTGCTACAACAACAGATGGCGCCTCTTCTTGAAGAGCAGACGACACCAGATGAACCCCCTTTCACTTACGTTGGAATAGATTACTTTGGTCCACTGATTGTTAAAGAAGGTCGCACACATGTGAAAAGATATGGCTGTCTTTTTACCTGTCTTTCAACTAGAGCGGTACACCTGGAGGTCTGTCATAGTTCGACAACTAACTCCTTCGTCGCAGCATTTCAACGCTTTACCTGTTGCAGAGGATATCCAAAGAAGGTGTATAGTGACAATGGCACGAATCTTGTAGGTGGCGATCGTCAGCTGCGACAGTCGATACAAGAATGGAATTCTTCAGCAATAGGGAAATATATGACACAAAAGGAAATAGAATGGCACTTTAACCCGCCTCAGGCGAGTCATAGAGGAGGAGCCTGGGAAAGGATGATTCGTTCCACACAAACAATTTTAAAAGCGTTGGTCAGGCAACAATTGCTCACAGATGAACAATTAGTTACGCTGATGACAGAAACTGAAAGAATCCTGAACGATAGACCAATAACCAAGGTTAGCGATGATCCTGAAGACATGTCTGCCCTCACACCAAATATGCTACTACTAATGAAGACTAACAGTAGTATTCCAAGGGGAATATATAATAAGAATGACACATATGTAAAACGATGGTGGAAGCAGGTGCAATATCTCTCTAACGTTTTCTGGAGAAGATGGATACGAGAATACTTACCAGCTATACAACAGAGACAAAAATGGCAAAGAAAAACCACAGATTTACGTGTAGGTGATATTGTGCTAGTGTTTGACGAAAGTACCACAAGAGGAAAATGGCCATTGGGAAGAATTGTAAAAACAAACAAAAGCCGTGATGGACATGTACGAAGCTGCATTGTAAAGTATAAAAATACACAAACAGTGAAACCAATTACTAAGTTGTGCCTACTTGAAAGTTCAGCTTAAGTTTAAGAGTACGAATGATCTGTGTATGAACAATCCGGGCAATTTGTAAGTCGAATTTATCAGCTGCCGTTTTTACATGAAGTTACATAGACACTTTTTCAGAAGTGACGCTGATATCATGAAAGAAATATACTTGTAAATATTCCAAAGAGGATAAATTACAGCATTTAAATGAAAGTAGTGCGCTTTCAAGTCAAAAGACTGTGCTAGGGTATTTATTCGAAAAGCATAATTATCAAGACTGTTAATGATACTACATTAATTTGTAACATACATGTTTATGATAAATTTGAATTCTGTTATGAAATCTGGAAATTTCATGGCGTGGACTGTTAGAAACGTATTACATTTCTAATTTGAATTTACGTCTTTATCGCCTTTTGTAACGTGCTTTTACGCGAAGTCCAAACATTGACGTTGACGTCATCATTTTCTGTTGTTATTGTTTTGAACGTCGCTTCCGTTAGTGCAAACATATATTTCAATTCAGGAACTTGATGTAAAACTTGGTAAAGATCAAAAATCGGTAAGATTTATCGAATTGAAATTGAGTGTTTTGTTTTTAAAAGGTTGCTTATTAAATATTTGCACTTGAATACTATTTAGCGTATTTAAGAAATCTAATTAGAGATATTTGCGTAAGAAATGTAACTGTCGCTTTGAATATATTGTTGAATATATGTTTTTACCTGTGATTTAAATATACTTTTTATTACATGTATAATTGTTTGTAATTTCAGAGAATCGCTACGCTACGCTAGAGAATAAAATTGTAAAGTGAATCAGCGCATACTCGTTTTTTACTGTGGTATCCAAGTTCCCGAACACAGATGATGATGATAAAGATACATTTTAAGTTTCAAGTCTTCATCTTATATTGCATTAAAGTAGTATCCATAAAGAAAGACTGCAAAAAAGTTTAAGTACAAAAGGGGCATAATTCTGTCAAAAACACAATTAAAGTTATGGGGTATGTAGCCACACATGCAGATGATTATAAACAAATACATTTAATTTCAAGTCATTATCTTTTAAAGTACCAAAGATTTGTCTAAAAATGAAGCTTTCGAAAAAATTTAACATGAAAATAATTCAAAGTATAACTCCTTGGTGGCCTTGACCTTGGCCCACATACTACACATACTTTGTATGCATGCTGGACAATGTTTATGTGAACTTAAAGTATGATATAAGCAAAAGTAACAAAGATATGACAGAAAAACAAAGGTTGCCGAAAAACTTTAACCTTAAAAATAACCTAAGTATAAGACCTTGGTGACCTTGACCTTGGGTATAATGTATTGTTTGTATACTGGACAATGTTTATGTGAAGTTACAGTTATATAAGCAATAGTAACAAAGATATGACAGAAAAACAAAGGTTGCCGAAAAACTTTAACCAAGAAGGGTCATGCCGACGCCAACGCTGACACCGGGGCGAGTAGTATAGCCCCCCCTATTCTCCGAATAGTGGAGCTAAAAAGCAATAGGGGTCATTTATTGACCATACAGAATCATTCTATTAAGCTTCAAGTCCTTTAGAAATGGGAAACTGCATTTCTCAAATGCACTGTGATCTTGACCTTTGATCTACTGACCCCAGAAACAATACGGGTCTACTTACCTGCAATGAAAATATAATATCAACAATATGCAGGATACGGATAAGGTTTAACTTAAGAGCTAGTTAAGAGTAGTTTATTTCGTCAAATAATTACAAAGGGAAAATAGTGTTAGGACACAATGTACTGCACTAACTGTAAATCAACATCAAAGTAACTAAAGATGACATATATTAAACATTGCACATTTCATCAATATTTGTATCAACCTGACTGACACTGATATTGAAGCTATAAAGAAAGATTTTGTGAACAAAACATCCCAATAATGTAATATTATATCTGCAAAACTTCCTGAATGGGTTGTTACTTTGCAATCCATATATTTTACTACAAAAATAGCAAAACAGACTAACTTTTACTGGGCTCTACTGAACTAGCCTTAAAAGCCTGTGATTAATATGAGTAGTATAAACGTTCAAGACTGTCCAGGGGTGTGGAATTCCTATGTCCGACTTGTCCGACTCAGGACTTTTTGACGGCGGACAAGTGAATTTTCGCATTCCATTTGTCCGCGGAAAAAAGGAAAAAATAATTTAGAAACGCTGAACAGTGCTTCCAATTTATGGAGTTAATAAAAGAATTTGACGTACAAAAACGAATGTTTCATCCGCCGAGGGCCTCTTGATTTCTCCAGTTTTGGAAAAACCATACTGCGTCTAAATTTAGCATTTCTTTCTCTGTGTTTTGATTGGTTACTGTCACGATCTCGCGTGATTTTTGCACACGATAACTCGGCGAATAGAAACCGGAAACGTAAACAATTATCACAAAGTTTTGGACAAATTCGTTGTTACAACCTCGTCTGCCAACAAAAATGGAAGTCAGCAGTTAAAGCACAAAGAGCTCGCTAGTACGAGTCAGGAAGTTTCATGTTTTCTAACTGTAACAGTCAGAAGGTTTCATGCTTTCTCACATGATTTCGCATGGCATGATGGGCAGTCTTCCAGGTATTTCTGTTAAATGTCTGACTGCCTCGCGGACAATTTATTTATTTATTTGGGTTTTACGGCGCACCAACACAGTACAGGTTATATGGCGCCAAACATGACTACAAATTTTGGTTTCACATCTCATTTACATTGAAATAAAAACATGAGGTATGGAATCAAAATTTGTATACCTGCTGGAATCACAGAGTTACAGCAAAACCAAGTGTTAAGACCCTATTAGTTGCCTCTTACGATCATGCAAGGGTAAGGCAGTGGTTCCAATTCTTTTCATACATAGATCGTCCCAGAACCACATGGGGCGCCTCGCGGACGAACACAAGCTAAAGTGCCGAAAGCTTAATTTTTGTAAACAGCTACAGTATTACATTTTATTGTGTTTGCGTTTGTTAATACTTGTAAATTATTTTCCAAAATAAAGAATTATTTGCATGCTTAAATGTTGAAAATCCGGGCAAGTAAGTTTTGACTGCGGACAAGTAGATTTTTCATTCTCATTTGTCCCTGGACAAGTGAAAAAATTTGGGATTTCCACACCCCTGCTGTCAAGGTCTCTTAAGAAAGAACAGTTTTACACCAATCTACTAAGCTTTCTACTACATGAAAGTTATCTTACCTGTAGCTGTTACTCTATCATCTTGGGTCTGCTCCTGTGCTGGCTGTACTGACACGGGCATAGTTCCAGCTGGTTGTTGTGCTGGCTGTCCTGACTCGGGCATAGTTCCAGCAGGTTGCTGTGCTGGCTGTCCTGACTCGGGCAAAGTTCCAGCCGGTTGCTGTGCTGGCTGTCCTGACTCGGGCAAAGTTCCAGCCGGTTGCTGTGCTGGCTGTCCTGACTCGGGCAAAGTTCCAGCCGGTTGCTGTGCTGGCTGTCCTGACTCGGGCAAAGTTCCAGCCGGTTGCTGTGCTGGCTGTCCTGACTCGGGCAAAGTTCCAGCCGGTTGCTGTGCTGGCTGTCCTGACTCGGGCAAAGTTCCAGCCGGTTGCTGTGCTGGCTGTCCTGACTCGGGCAAAGTTCCAGCCGGTTGCTGTGCTGGCTGTCCTGACTCCGGCAAAGTTCCAGCCGGTTGCTGTGCTGGCTGTCCTGACTCCGGCAAAGTTCCAGCCGGTTGCTGTGCTGGCTGTCCTGACTCGGGCATAGTTCCAGCCGGCTGCTGTGCTGGCTGTCCTGACTCGGGCATAGTTCCAGCCGGCTGCTGTGCTGGCTGTCCCGACTCGGGCAAAGTTCCAGCAGGCTGTTGTGCTGGCTGACCCGACTCGGGCATAGTTCCAGCCGGCTGTTGTGCTGGCTGTCCCGACTCGGGCAAAGTTCCAGCAGGCTGTTGTGCTGGCTGACCCGACTCGGGCATAGTTCCAGCCGGCTGTTGTGCTGGCTGTCCCGACTCGGGCATAGTTCCAGCCGGCTGTTGTGCTGGCTGTCCCGACTCGGGCAAAGTTCCAGCAGGCTGTTGTGCTGGCTGTCCTGACTCGGGCAAAGTTCCAGCCGGCTGTTGCCCTGGCTGTCCTGACTCGGGCAAAGTTCCAGCCGGCTGTTGCGCTGGCTGTCCTGACTCGGGCAAAGTTCCAGCCGGCTGTTGCGCTGGCTGTCCTGACTCGGGCAAAGTTCCAGCCGGCTGTTGTGCTGGCTGTCCTGACTCGGGCAAAGTTCCAGCCGGCTGTTGTGCTGGCTGTCCTGACTCGGGCAAAGTTCCAGCAGGCTGTTGTGCTGGCTGTCCTGACTCAGGCAAAGTTCCAGCCGGTTGTTGCGCTGGCTGTCCAGACCCAGAAATAGCTACGGAAGGCTGCTGTGCTGGCTGTTGTGACCCAGTTAAACTTGATCTACCAGCTGAAAGCATACAAACAAACCGGACCTGGATAACAACAAGGTGAACATTCTGACCAATTATCATGAAGATGCATTGAAAAATATGGCCTCTTGGGAGGTCACAAGGATTTTCTATTTTTAGACCTACTGACCTAGTTTTGGAACGCACGTGACCCAGTTTCGAACTTGATCTAGATATCATCAAGATGAACATTCAGACCAATTTTCATGAAGATCCATTGAAAAATATGGCCTCTAGGGAAGTCACAAGGTTTTTCTACTTTTAGACCAAATGACCTAGTTTTTGACCGCACTTGACCCACTTTCAAACTTGACCTAGATATCAACAAGGTGAACATTCTGACCAATTTTCATGAAGATCCATTGAAAAATATGGTCTCTTAGAGAGGTCACTAGGTTTTTCTGTTTTTAGACCAAATGACCTAGTTTTTGACCGCATGTGACCCACTTTCAAACTTGACTTAGATATCATCAAGGTGAACATTCAGACCAACTTTCATGAAGATCCATTGAAAAATATGGCCTCTAGAGAGGTCACAAGGTTTTTCTATTTTTAGACATAAAGACCTAGTTTTTGACCGCACGTGATCCAGTTTCGAACTTGATCTAGATATCATAAAGATGAACATTCTGACCAATTTTCATGAAGATCCATTGAAAAATATGGCCTCTAGGGAGGTCACAAGGTTTTTCTATTTTTAGACCTACTGACCTAGTTTTGGACCACACTTGACCCAGTTTCGAACTTGACCTAGATATCATCAAGATAAACATTCTGACCAACTTTCATAAAGATCCCATGAAAAATGTGACCTCTAGAGTGGTCACAAGCAAAAGTTTACGGACGGACGCACGGACGCCACGCAATCACAAAAGCTCACCTTGTCACTTTGTGACAGGTGAGCTAAAAATAACGTAATGCAAATCTTGTATAAATCCTTTGCAGGCCAGAGTCAGTATAACAATCTTTTTAATTTTAAAACATAGATAAACACTTTAAGTGTTTTAGTCAATCTTACCTGTGGCTTGTTGGTATTTCTCTAATCCAAGATAAATCGATTTACATATTCCTGTATGATTTGCGCAAAGTCCACCACAGTTCTCTGTAAGTGACCTGAAGTTGTTTGAAGCACTGAATGTATTAAAGGCAGACATTCCTCTACAAGGATCCCATTGAGATGTTACATTTCTTACTGTTAAATCTTCATGAAACTTTGCACTAACTCTGTTCTTCAGGAAAGACACAGCAACTTCTGTCATAACATTACACAGCTGTTTAACAGTTTCATCTTCTGTTGGTGTCCCACATTTTTGTAACAGATCAAAATTGTCGAGGGCTCCACGCGGTGGATAAGGAAAGAGGAAACTCAGCTTACCGGAATGTATAAAGTCATGAAGACATGTGTAATCCTTTACCTCTGCAATATAAAATATCAAAAGAGAAATTCTACCAGCCATAATATACTTCAGCATTCTGCAAATTCATATTATTGCTACAAATTGGACAAGAAGGCCATGATGGCCCTAAATCACTCGCATGAATTTCACAGCTAGGTTGAAGGTAGAGAATCATGCAATGAAACTATCTGTGAAATTATTTCAAAATCTTACCAGCAGTTTCAAAAGATGATGATGTTACGAATTATCCTGGGAAATATACTCCTAAAATTGCACAAAATGGGCAAAAACTAAATGTCACAAAATTACTCCAAATTCAAAAGAAACTAGAGATGCTTTTGAGAAAAGTGCATGTCTCCCACAACTGCCTAATCATCCAAATAGTAAGTCAGTCTTTATATACTGTTTACTTAATCCACATGTGCATGCGCTTTCCTGACACCAAAAGGACGCCTATAGGTTATAACACACTAAATAGTTGTTGTTCTTTATTCTATATAAAATTGACCTAATTCCAATGACCGCAGCACACATCAGGACCCATTTTAAATTTCTGTAAGCTATATTTTCTTGAAGAATATTGTCAGCACTAACTAAAAATCAAAAGAAAAGTGGGGGTCATGTTTGATGAAAGAAAAATAATTTCAGTCAAACACACAACTGCAAAATCAGCTAAAAAATAAGACCCCTAATTATACTGGTGGAGTATGATCTACGTTTCCGTGAAAAATTTTGTAATGTTGTTATTTCATTATGAAAATGCTACCTACATGTCAAGCATAGATCTGTAATGTGATTTTAGTAAAAAAAAAAATGCAAAGAAAATAAGAAAAATAGCTCTACAGAGCAAAACTAGAATGTGTCTGTAGGACACAGGGTGTGCCCCCCACTGGTACATTTGTCACAAATAAGGGGCAATAATTCAAATGTTTGCAGTCTTAATAGGGTATAGCCTCAACAAACATTTTATGAAAAGGATTCATTATTCTAGGCCCTATACTTTTTGAGCTATGAGCATCACAAACAGTAAATCCACTATTCTGGCTATTTTAAGGGCCATAACTCTGTAATAAGAGCTAAGATTCTCAAGAAGAATGCCAAGTGTGCAAGGTCACATCAAGTTAAAGACTCCAGCAAGGTTTCCTGAATATACATCTAATACTTTTTGAGCTAGGCACATAATTAGGTGAAAAAGTGCATTTTTTACTATTTCAGGGGCCATAACTTTAAAAATAGGGGGTGGAGCCAGCCAAATAATTAGAGAGTGCAAGTTAATATCATGATCAAGACATATGCAAGTTTTCAACCATTTATATTAAATACTTTTTGAGCTAGGTGTGTCACAAGGTGAAAATGTACATTTTTTACTATTTCAGGGGCCGTAACTCTAAAAACAGGGGGCGGACCCAAATGAAAAATAGGAGGTGCACAAGTTCATATCATGATTAAGACTCATGCAAGGTTTCATGAATCTATATCAAACACTTTTTGAGCTAGGCATGTCACAAGGTGAAAATGTGCATTTTTGACTATTTCAGGGGCCATAACTCTGAAAATAGGGGGCGGAACCAGACAAACAAGAGCTGTCTGATGACAGCGCGCTCGACTATTCGAAGAATTGATTGAAGAATGGGGTCAAAATATTTCCACGGATATTCAGACAAAAGATATAAATAGATTAGACAAACAATTTTCCTGTATTACTTTGATTTCGATAAGTCTTGCACTAAATGGCAATATATGAGCCAATTTCAAAGTCCAAAAAGGGCCATAATTCAGTCAAAATAGTTATGAACTCTTGCCTACAGATGTAAATCATAATGATAAGCAAGTGTTCAAAGTTTAAAAGCCATATGTCAAATTGTTTTGACAAAACATGGACTTGTATGAAAACAGAACCAATTTCAAAGTCCAAAAGGGGCCATAATTCAGCCAAAATAGATGACAGAGTTAATATGTTCTCTTTCCTACAGAGAGAGACTATTATACTAAACAAGTGATAAAAGTTTCAAAGCCATATGTCAAACACTTTACAAAAAATATGAACTGGTACGAAAAACTTAACCAAGATTTCTAAGTCAAAAGGGGCCAAAATTCAGCCAAAATCCTTGATGGAGTTATGTACTCTTGCCTATAACTGGACATGGTGATGGTAAACAGGTGTTGAAAGTTTCAAAGCTTTATCTCAAAAGACTTTGTCTAAATATGAACTGGTACGAAATATTAACCCAGATTTCTAAGTCAAAAAGGCTATAATTTAGCCAAACCCCTTGATGGAGTTATGTGCTTTTGCCTATAACTGGACATGGTGATGGTAAACAAGTGTTGAAAGTTTCAAAGCTTTATCTCAAAAGACTTTGTCTAAATATGAACTGGTACGAAAAACTTAACCAAGATTTCTAAGTCAAAAGGGGCCATAATTCAGCCAAAATCCCCGATGGAGTTATGTACTCTTGCCTATAACTGGCCATGGTGATGGTAAACGAGTGTTGAAAGTTTCAAAGCTTTATCTCAAAAGACTTTGTCTAAATATGAACTGGTACGAAAAACTTAACCAAGATTTCTAAGTCAAAAGGGGCCATAATTCAGCCAAAATCCCCGATGGAGTTATGTACTCTTGCCTATAACTGGCCATGGTGATGGTAAACGAGTGTTGAAAGTTTCAAAGCTTTATCTTAAAAGACTTTGTCAAAATATGAACTGCTACGAAAAACTTAACCATGATTTCTAAGTCAAAAGGGGCCATAATTCAGCCAAAATCCTTGATTGAGTTATGTGCTTTTGCCTATAACTGGCCATGATGATGGTAAACAAGTGTTGAAAGTTTCAAAGCTTTATCTCAAAAGACTTTGTCAAAATGTGGACTGGCACGAAAAACTTAACCAAGGTGTGACGCAGACGCCGATGCCGTGGTGAGTAGGATAGCTCTACTTATTCTTCGAATAGTCGAGCTAAAAAAGGAGGTGTGCAAGTTCATATCATGATTAAGACTCATGCAAGGTTTTATGAATCTATATCAATATACTTTTTGAGCTAGGCGTGTCACAAGGTGAAAATGTGCAATTTTGACTATTTCAGGGGCCATAACTCTGAAAATAGGCGGCGGAGCCAGATGAAAAATAGGAGGTGCGCAAGTTCATATCATGATTAAGACTGTTGCAAGGTTTCATGAATCTATATCAAATACTTTTTTAGCTAGGCATGTCACAAGGTGAAAATGTGCATTTTTGACTATTTCAGGGGCCATAACTCTGAAAATAGGAGGCGGAGCCAGACGAAAAATAGGAGGTGCACAAGTTCATATCATGATTAAGACTCATGCAAGGTTTCATGAATGTATATCAAATACTTTTGAGCTAGGCATGTCACAAGGTAAAAATGTGCATTTTTGACTATTTCAGGGGCCATAACTCTGAAAATAGGGGGCAGAGCCAGACGAAAGATAGGTGCGCAAGTTCATATCATGATAAAGACTCATGTAAGGAAGGTTTCATCAATTTATATCAAATACTTTTCGAGCTAGGCGCGAACTTCGGACGCACGGTCAAAACAAAATCTATATGCCCCCACCACTCATGGGTGGGGTGGGGCACAAAAACTGAGGACTATTTGTATCCGCCATTATGCGACTACCTTTTTTTTTTCGCGCCATTTTTCTTTTTAGTGTCTGTATGCCCGTTTAGGGGTCAGTCTTTATATACTGTTTACTAAATCCACAGGTGCATGAGTAAAACTGCGCAAGAAATCCGAGTGTTTTTGGTAAATCAAGGGCCATAATTCCGAAGTACCTAGGCGATTTGGCTAGTTATCGAACTTGTTCGAGCACTTATTGGCAGACACATTTTGTTGAAGTTTGGTGAAGATTGGATGAGAAATGTTCGACTTAGAGTGCGGACAAGCTTTTTGACAGACACACACACACAGACTGGAGTAACTCAATATGTCTCCTACACCACTGTGGGAGACATAAATACTGTTCAGTGTGACAAAACATCAAGTACTGAAGGATAACTAATATTTACATAAAAACACATGTGTGAGAAACATACTGTTCAAGTACCTAGCACTTTCAAAAATATAGTTTGCTATGGGAAATGGACTTTCAACTTTACATTGTTAAGTGCTGTATGAATTTAAAGCATGACAGAGTAAATGTCCGGCTGTAATATTATGTCCTGCTTTCTTGAATGATTTCATCTTTCAGTTATAATGACCATAATGAAGTAATATATTCCTGGTTAGGTTTCAACACATAGTTTGTTTCAGGTCAAAATCAGAGATCAAACTCTAAAGCTGATTTTCCTTAGCAGGGCCCTGTCACTGAGTTTAAAAAAGATTGAGCCACTTTTTGCACAGCATATGTGGGAGGGTGGGTGTGTGGGGGGGTGGAGGTGTTAGCCCGAGGGTGTTCCCATATCTGTTTGAACCAAATTTGCAATTTCTTAGAAGGGGAGATCACTGTAGCACGCTAATAAATGGCGCGGTTCAGATTTTATTGCTGACTTGCATTAGCGGTGTAACTGTAATTTAACACCCTGACAAAATATATCATTGTAAACGTAATGATCGGAAGATGGTTTCTTGTGGTTTTCGGCGAATTTAAGAGTTTTTGAAAAATCAATTTGTTTTTGAACGACAGGTTTTGGAATTTAATTCGTTTTTCATGAATATCATTTCGTTTTAACGATAAAACGATGCTTATCTGAAGCCCTGCAATTTACCATCAACAGTAAATTAAGTTTGGACATAAGCAGTGAGTTACAGTGTGGTAATGTTTTGCTAAACTCCTGTTAATTATCAATTATAAGTGAGCCAGACACTTTCTATTTAATCAAATCAAGCATAACTTGAATAATCCATAATTATTATGGCCTACACAATTTAGATATTTATAGTATATAAACAAGGGAGGTTTAAAGACCAATGTTGGCAAAAAGCCGGTCAATATGAGTATTGACCGGGCTGGCAGTCAATACTGGTTAAAAGTTATATAAATAAAACCGGTCAATAGTGGTCAATACCGGACAATACTGGTCGATTCAATACTATAGCCACTCTTGGTTGGTCAGTACTGGTTTATTAAACATTTTTACATAATGTACATTCACAGATTAGCACATGCTGTAATAGTAATATAAAAATAATAAAGCAATTTGAACTAGAAGATGCTTTTGTAAAAAAGCGCATGTCTCCCCCAATGCAAAGTCGTATAGGCAACAAGTCAATAGGGGTCAGGAGCAAAAGTCAAAGAGACACTGATGGTTGGCTGCAATAGGGATCATCTACTTGGCATGTCCAGTCATCCCGCTAAGTTTCAACACTCTTGGCCTAGTGGTTCTCAAGTCACTGTTCAGGCTCCTGTGACCTTGACCTTTGATCAAGTGACCCCAAAATAAATAGGGGTCATCTACTCTGCATGTCCAATCATCCTATTAAGTTTCAACATTCTAGGTCAAGTGGTTCTCAAGTTATTGATCGGAAATTGTTTTCCATGTTCAGGCTCCTGTGACCTTGACCTTTAACAGAGTGACCCCAAAATCGATAGGGGTCATCTACTCTGCATGTTCAATCATCCTATGAAGTTTCAACATTCTGGATCATGAGGTTCTCAAGTTATTGATCGGAAATGGTTATCAATGTTCAGGCCCCTGTGACCTTGACCTTTAATGGAGTGACCCCAAAAACAATAGGGGTCATTTACTCTGCATGACCAATCATCCTATGAAGTTTCAACATTCTGGGTCAAGTGGTACTCAAGTTATTGATCGGAAATGGTTTTCAATGTTCAGGCCCCTGTGACCTTGACCTTTATGGAGTGACCCCAAAAACAATAGGGGTCATCTACTCTACATGACCAATCATCCTATGAAGTTTCAACATTCTGGGTCAAGTGGTTCTCTAGTTATTGATCGGAAATGGTTTTCAATGTTCAGGCCCCTGTGACCTTGACCTTTGATGGAGTGACCCCAAAAACAATTGGGGTCGTCTACTCTAGCAGCCCTACAACCCTATTAAGTTTGAAGGTTCTAGATCAAATGGTTCTCCAGTAATTGATCGGAAATGAAGTGTGACGTAGTACGGACGGACAGGGCAAAAACAATATGTCTCCCCCCCCCCAGAGGTGGGGGGGGCGACATAATAATATAAAGTTTTGTTCATTAAAAAGTAAAGTGGTCAATACTGGTCGATTCAATTTTGGTTCTCGGCAATGTGTCCTGGTCAGGCTCAATTTTGGACAATATACTTAAGACTGGTCAATACTAGTTTATTCAATGCTTTTGTCTTCTTACAGTAGCCTTTATTCTGAATTAATTAAAGATGTTATTACTATATATTACACTCATTGAAATGGACTGTACTGTTCAATTCAAATTTCTAAGAAATATTCCTTATCAGAACATGTAGTGGTCAATACTGGTCAATTGAATACTTTGACTGCATTACTTATTTTTAAGATAAAGTTACCATGTTCAAGCATTGAGAATAGTACAGGGGGATATTGATCATGACAGCTTATTAGTGATTAGATAAACAGGCCAGCAACATACCTTTTGTATATTGTAAGACATGTTGTCAATTGGGCAAAGTGACAGTTGCTATCAAAACACAAACCACTTTCACGAAAGGGTCCAGATGTTCACAGCAATTTTTCATTAAATTATTTATACCAGTAAAAATAAATAGATTTATTACTTGTGAATCAAACACTTACTCCTACAGTTTATGAAATACTTTCTACAAATTAAGTTCAGTTAAATTAGCAGTTTTTTCAAATTATTGTGACATTTTTGAAGAAAAATAATATAATTTTATCTTTGTAATCTAAGCTAACAGAAAATGTTCAATGACCAGTAAATATTCATCAAGTATTGACCAACCAGCCACTCATGACCAGTTTGGGAGTATTGGTTAGGTTGTTTTAACTAAATAATATTAATGCCTGCATTCACCATAATCAAGCCCCAAAAGCTATTAAACAGTCATTATTTAATTATCTATAAATTTTGCAAAATATCATAACAGCCAGTATTGACTAATTGACCAGTATTGACCAATCGACCAGTATTGACCGGTATTGACCACTTCAGGGAGTATTGACCAGGACGGTTTTAACCGGTTAAAACCACTAGTTAAAACCTGGGTGGTTTTAACTGCTCAACATTGGTAAAGACCTGTAGGAGTAAGTCCCAGGATGTATTATCCCGGAGATGTCAGTTGTGCAGTGGTTAGCAGGTTGGACTACAATGCCAGCGGTCCGGGTTCGATTCCCAGTCGCGGCTGATACTCCGACTAGTAGTCAGTGCTGGGTGATTTACTTAAATTGGTACTGTTTCTAGCAGTATCTGCCTAGAATGGATGCTGGGGAAGTAAATATGAGCTCGGCTGGAAATAAGTTGTTCCATCCATTCCAGGTGGGGACTTTCGTCGACTACCCACGTTAAACAAGTAACTTTACCTTAACCTTTAATGTCTTGATACCAAGCCAGTCAAAAAATTATCACACTGTCCCAAAACGTCCTACTATAAATATCTTGGAAAAGGAGGTATGTAACTACTAACTGGCTTGTGTACTACAGTGTAGAGGTATGAACCTGTACAGGTATAGATCCATACCAACTGACACTTCTAATCTGCTATTGACGATAAAGTTGTATTATTTTGATAATATTAATGAGTTAATCCAACTAATTTGATGCGATCTTAAGAAATATTGAGATAATTTTTTCATATGGGCAATATCCCCACTCGAAAGACCAAAATAGTGAAAGCAATTTCCGATAAAATTTTCACCGCTGCCGATGCTTTACATGCTATAGGTTTAAATGCCGAGTTAATCATTATTTCACTAATTGGCCATAAATTCGAATAAAACTTACATGTATCGAAAGGGGATTCAATTCCTCACTGATTTATGTAGAAATTATCAAATAATATAGCCAAAATTAAGAATTTTCTGGGGATTTAAACCTATGTATCAGGGCTCCAGATAAGATGCGTATTAGCGTAAATTACGCTTTGAAATAATGCATATACGCATGTATGATAAATTTTAAGCGTATAAAAAAGCATATGAAATTACAAAAACGCACGCAATTACTTTTTACTAGCGTAAACAAAATCTGATTCCTCTGGATGCTTTATGTAACAGAGCACGGTAAGCATTCTCCCACATTGAACGTACACATGCATTGAATGGTACTCGATAGACCTAGGTTAAACTTTATTATACACTCAAATAAATCAAATAGTTGGGAATTAATATTGACGGTACGGTAGTGTATTTTAAAGCAGCGTCGATTTAAAATATCAACTTCCACTATGGAGTAAACGACAAAAATGTCTTTTCTAAGAATAGAAAAGTGAACAAACACTAACAATTCTTTAAACCAACAAAAATGATCCCAAAAATATAGCTACAGGTAGATCTATATTGAATACTGAACTTTCATATTTTTTTGGTGAATGAAGCCAAAGCAAGCCAAGGGAGAAAAAAAGAAGCAAAAACTTGAATACTGAATTGAAACTGAACTACAACAAATTTATAGGTGTTATGTACCCAATAAATATGTTTTAAAACTCATTTCTGGTTGTTGTTTTTTTTTACATTCATTATAAGTTTTCAGGAGTAACATTACTCCTAGTCAATTTCAGATTTTACTCTTTCACAAAAAATATGAGTAAATACTCATTGGCCAAAAAAATTATTTGGAGCCCTGATGTATGTACTGTACATGATTAATGCGTACCATGTATACATACTGATATGCGCAAGCAATAAAACCAATAACTTTACATCTACATCTTTCACCCAACCGTCGATTTCCGACTATCACTGGGCGGCGCTGTCAGAGAAACAGTTGTTAAAGAAATGATATGTTACAATGTTAAAAGAATAAAAGCTAAAAAAGACAGTATGCTACAGTTAAAATAGGACAGAGGCAATAGAATTACATACTGACCACTGCCAGCCTCTCTCTAAAGATACTGAGACTGGGGCTAGATTTAACACAAGTTGGTAGGGAGTTCCAGAGTCGGATAGTCCCTGGGAAGTAGGAGTTAGAAAAGTACTGAGTGTGAGACATGGTGATTAAGTAATTTAGGTTCCTAGTTGGAATAAGATGAGATTGGTCGACTGCAACTGTCTGGGTCCTTATTTCATAAAACGTTACTAATGAATTGTGTAACCTTCTATATTGGAATGTATTCCATTCTAATGTTTTCAACATTTGTGTAACACTACTGGTGTAAATGTAGTCGTACATGACGTACCTAGCAGCTGACCTTTGGACATTTTCGACTTTGCTAGTGCGTGTTTTTTGCCAAGGATGCCAGACGCTTGAACAGTACACCAGTTGAGGGTGGACATAGATGTTAAAGGCAGCAATTTTGACCTTTTTATTGTCAGTTTTGACATTTCGTTGTATGAAGCAAAGAGTGGAAGTTGCTTTGGAACAGGGTTGGCAAAAACACGGGTTTTAAGCATATTGCCCAGCCCAGTGGGTTTTATTGGGAAAACCCAGGTTTTACAGGGTAATAATGGGCAATAGTGGGCAATATAAAATTTCAGTTCATACATCAATACATATTTCAACACTTTAGTTGACTTAGAACCCATATAGTTATGCCTGAAGCTATAAAATCTATAAAAAAAACTATTGAATAGAGATTATTATGATAATGATTGAGCAATTATTGAGCAAGATTAGGGGATTAAAGTTAGAAGTGTTAAGAACTTAAATCTGGTCATTTTACTCATGAAAGTCAGTTAAGATCACACTGTCATTTCTATCATATAAGTTATAACCATGAAACCTAAGGACCCTGTGTGGAGTTGTTTTAATGTCACAGAGGATGATTAAAAAAGATTGCAAAATCTGAACCCTAGATATAACACTATATATCTGATATGCCTAAGTGAAACAATATGCATGTCAGCCAAGATTTATTTTATACAGTTAGGGTACTTGTCTGTGATCTTTAACTCTCGAGCGCTATGAGCGTTAGAGCCTCATAAAGACAAACTCGAAAAACATTTTTACCAAGCCATGGAACCATGCCATTATTTGGCAAATATACTCCACCCCAAGTATCGTGGGAAGAAACTGTTACCAGAGCAAATTACTAAAGCACAGAACCTACTTTTTGAGGAGACTTCAGATGCTATGCCGGACTTGTTATCATTTTTAAGTGAAAAAATTAATTTGCCCATGTCTTTGTTAAATGCTGTTATAATTGAGAATACAAAACCTGTTGTGTGGTGGTGCTGTGTAGAGCGGACAAAGGCAGTTGGTGAACCACTCTGTGGGGTAGCCAAAAAACTTTTAGATATGCCGGCATCTTCTGCATCAATTTAAAGGGTGTTTTCAAATTTTGGCAGTATTCAAACAAAACTCATAGATAGACTTGGGATTGAAAAAACTGCAAAACTTGTATTCTGTTACAGAATGCTATGTGGCAAAGAAGAACTAGACTGGCAGACTATCAAAATTATGTTAAGCTAAATCTAGTTGTGACCTAGAGAGATGTATTTGTAACTATAAATATTATCACATAAAAACTATTTTGTTGCGTCAATAAACCATTGTAATTTTGTTAATAAAACTGTTCTGTCTGCTAACTATATCACTTCACCAATTGTATTAAAGTAAGTAAAACTTAATGTAAGAATAAGCTTACATTCTATAACATAGAAACTTAATTGCAGTCCTTTTTTTGTAAATTTGGGGAAGGGTACCAGGTCCCTTTTGGAGGGGAAATTTACGTCGCGAAATCATTGTTTGGAGGAATATATCTGCTGAAAAGTTGTTAAAATCAGGACTGAATGTCAAAACTAATTTCATTTTTTTTTGCATGGGGAATTTTTGGCCAAGGTGGGGAAAAAAGTATACTTTTTAGATTGGGGAATGGGGCCGAATTTCGGCCCTAAAATTAGCATAAAAAAAGGCCTGAATTGTTTAGGTAAAAAAAATAGAAACCATTCTTATTGCCCAGTATTGCCCACTTCAGTCATTTTTAGGAGTATTGCCCAACCCGGGAAAACCCGGGTTTTCCCGGTTGGGTTTACCCTCCCTGGGCGGGTAGTCGCCAACCCTGCTTTGGAAGTGATATTGTCAATGTGTTTGGACCAGTTTAGATCTTTGGAAATGGTTATGCCTAGGTATTTAGCTGCCTCACAAGTTTTTAACTCTTTACATGACTATGTACTGTGATTTATCCTCCATTATTTTGGTCCTTCAAAGTTTTGACGTTTAGATTGCCCATCACAAATAAAACAATCCGAGTGTCGAATTATTTTGACTAATTAATGAGTGACATAGCCCTCAGTTCTAATAAATCAAACAATAACATTACCCATTTCAAAAAATCTGCGCAATACTTTATCCATTGCCACATACAAATCACAAATAAAAAATGATTCATTGCATGTTCTTTGACACTCCTCCGCAGTCCATGGAAATGTTGTCATGTACCCACATATCTTTGTCAAATGTTCTTCTTTTCTTTCAGTTTCTTTGAAAAGTTCCCATGTTACATTTGAAGCTGGCAACCTTGAAATTGCATCGATATCGCATAAACTTGACTCTAATGTAATGTTTGCACAAATATCTGCGAGAACCCCCTCCGGACGGGAACAAGGTTGAAACTGTGTGACAAATCTATCGTCACTGGCTAAGTATACTGGTGGAAAGTTACATTTATTATTATTGATAACTTCTTTAAGATCAACTGGAAAAGAATTAACGAAAACAAGTATATTCGCTACAATAAACAGAAGAAAACAGTTTTCCATGTTGACGTGTTCGCTCAGCAACTGTTGACTAATAAACGGTGCGCTTAAAATAAATTTTGAACGTTACATTTCAGAAAGATATTTTGGGTGTAAGGCTACTAAATTCATTTCTATCTATCTTCCAATTAGTCAAACCCCTGCCGACAAGAAATTAGTAAGATAAGAAATAAAAGATGATAAAAGATTGAAGGAAGGTGGGTTAAAACAGGTTAAAAACAGAGCAGGTATATTATGGAGAGATATGTTTAATCTGGCTTATTGCCAGACTGAACTTGGGGCCGGACAGGGTGACAATGTCCGCGGCGGCAATGCATTCCAGTGAACAACGATTCTAGGGAAAAATGATAATTTATGATAATCTGTTTTGGTCTGGATACACTGGAATACTAAGGAATGAAATGAACGTGAATATCTAGAGACAGGGATTAGGTAGTCTGCGCTGTACGGCCCCAGTTGGTCTATGAGAGTTACAGTGTATGGGGCCCAGACTGTGGAGCAGTACTCAAGCTAAGGTCTTACAAGTGTCCTGTATGCTGTTGACTTTAGCCCTTCTGAGTGCACTTTGATGTTTCGTCTTAAGAAACCTAGAGTTTGGTTTGCTTTTTTGGTGATATTTTCTATGTGATTTTTCCATGTTAAATCATTTGAAAGAGTGATGCCAAGATACTTAGCTGATGATACTGTTTCGAGGGTTGTGTTGTGCATGACGTATTTTGTGGGGATTGCTGTGTTTCCTTTTGTGGTTTGGATTACTTGGTATTTGAATGGATTGAATTTGATGTCCCATTTAGATTTCCATTGTTCAAGTTGGTGTAGGTCGTGTTGCAGACTAGAGTGAGAGGCTACTGTCAGAGAGAGAGAGAGAGAGAGAGAGAGAGAGAGAGAGAGAGCTGTGTCGTCAGCAAAGAGCCGGACTTCAGAAGAACAAACAGTCAGGAAGATCGTTTATATAGATATATAGGAATTAGGAGAGGTCCTAGGACCGAACCCTGTGGAACTCCAATGGAAACTGGGATTTTACTGGACTTTGACCCATTAACAACTACGGACTGTGACCTGTTGTCTAGGTAACTTTTTCTCCATTTCAGAGTTTGGCCCCTTATACCATAGAAATGTAGCTTATAGAATAGTTTTTCATGGCTGACCATATCAAACGCCTTGGAGAAGTCAAGTAATATGAGGTCGACAACGGGTGTTAAGTGCTGTGTGGCGGCCGTAAAAAGTCGCTCCGACTTCATCTCAGTGTTGTTATATTTTCTGGTCCTTCGGGAGCATTGATTTCAACTCATTTAGATTTGAAGATTGAATACTGCTTAAGCCGGTGCTAGGGGGCGTGGGCAGTGTTGCATTTTCCATTACTGCTCATGAACAGACTCAATCAAACCGAGTCTGCAATTTTCACTGTTTGCATTGTTCTCGGTGCTTCCGAGGGATCTATTTTTCAGATTTTATTGGCTCCTCTGGTTCACAGACTGCAGGTTATCATCTTCTAACATAAGAAGCTGGGTTTGACATGACCTATTTTTTCGGAAACCATGCTGCAAATCATAGAACATATTACATTTTGAATGAGTTAAATGTTTTGCTATATTGAATGAGAAAATGTGTTCCAGAGTTTTGCACAAGATACAGGTAAGAGAGATTGGGGCGGTAATTGGCTGGATCTGACCTGGAGTCTTTTTTAAAAACGGGAGCTACATTTGCCATTTTCCAAATATCTGGAATTGTATAGGTCTACAGTGACTTTCTGAATAACTGAGAGACGATGGGTGCAATTTCTTTGGAGGTATTTTTTAGTACTATTGACCTTATTTGATCTGGACCTGCAACCTTGTGGGAGTTAAGGACTTTAAGGAGTTTCTCTACACTATTTGTAGAGAAATCAATACCAGGCATTGGATTATGGGGACTAAACGGTGGCTGCGGAATCTCTTTATCTGTATCCTCAAGATCATGTACCTTCATTTCAGCCAGAGAATGAGAGTTGAGATTTAGAGGTAAAGACATAGTCATGTAATTCCCTTCAAAAAGCTTCGAGCATGTCATTTGCAGACACAATGCAAATTATCCAGCTTTTACTAAATAGTAACGAACATGGCTTCAATTTTTCTTTCTTATTTACAGGATATTCCTTCAATATTGATTGAAATACCTCTCTTAAAGAGCATGAAGAGAGCATTAAAATAGTTCGAATAAGTGGCCCAACACGGCATAAACGAACATTATTTCATATTTACAGCCATATGTATATATTGAACATCAAAACATCGAATTGAAATCGGCTGATTCTACCAAATATCTAGGTATAACTATCAGCAAAGACCTATCATGGACAAAAATAACATCCAAAGCAAACATTCCCTATACTATAAGATTCCTTAAACGAAATGTCAAAACCCAAATAAAAGAGTCAAAGAGATTCCATTTAAAACTTATGTTAGATCCAAGAAAGTGTACTGTTCCACCATATGGCATCCGTTGCAAAAATATCTAACCCTCGAAACTGACGAAGCCCAAAGATCAGCAGCAAGATATGTTTATAATGACTACAGTTACACTAGTAGTGTTTCCAAAATGTTGAATGAACTAAAATGGTTTCCATTTCCGTTTTACAAGGTTGCATGAATTTTAGCTGTATTGAATTTTACCAGTTCGAAAGTTGATTGTTACCAAAGATGATATACAAAGAGATAGTTCTAGACGTTGTGTTTGAAGTGTAAACCAAAATAGTGTAAATACTTGTGGTAAAACAAGCAAATTCTGTTTTTCATGTGGTCTGTACGTCGCGCTCAGGCCAACCATGATGGCGGGAAATACGTAGTGCCCAAGAAAATGCTAGAAAACGATAAATAGCCTAGTCGGTATTAATCAGTACTTCTACTTCTACATGTTGTAGTACTGATTCCAATCCTCTGGAATATACTCGTACTGGCACAGTGCATAGTTACAGTGTTGTCTGGTGATTGTTAAAATCGCTATTTACAGTGCTTTTAAAAACCGTCCAGTACGAAGTTAGCGGATTTGTACATGCTGAGCTTTCCTTTTGAAGATGTCTAAGGTTGCACAGTTTACAACAGTCTGGGGAAGGCTGTTCCACAACCTGGTGGTATCTGGGAAGTAGGACTTCTGATAGGTGAGGGTTTGGGCAAACGGCACCTGGAATCTCTGATCGTGTCCCCTAACTGACATGGTAGGTATAAGGTAGGTGGTTGGCATATCCACCAGACCATGGACGATCCGAAACATCTTGGTGGCTTTTGCCTACGCTCTCCGTTCCATAAGTGAAGGCCACTGTAGATCCTGCAGCACAGGCGTCACACTAGGTTGCGTCTGAAGTCAGAGAAGACCATACGTGTTGACCTTCGCTGCACCATCTCCAGTTCCCGGATGTTATCTTGAGTGAAAGGATCCCAGATGACTGCGGCATATTCCATAATAGGTCGTACAAGGGTCGTGTAACATAGTTCTTTGGTTTTCTTTGGACAGTGATGGAGATTTCTCTGAAGAAAGGATCTTGTGTTGTTGGCTATCTTCGTAATTGTGTCAATATGATGCTTCCATTTCAGTGTTTTGTGAATGTTGATGCCTAAATACTTTGCAGATTCTACTTCTTATAGCGTACGGTCATGGATGGTGTATGGGCTTCTGATGGCAGTTCTTTTGTTGGTAACATGTATAACCTGGCATTGGGGGATGGAATCCATAAGCCAAGTCGATTCCTATCTCTGTAAGGCGTCGAGGTCTCGCTGTAACGCTTTAGCATCTTCCTCAGATCTAACCCTCCGGGATAGCACAGTCACTGGCAAATAGTCGGGCAATAGTTTCTGCAGAGATGTAGTTTGGCAGGTCATTTATGAACAACAGAAATAGCAGAGGCACCAAGACACTCCCCTGTGGTACGCCTGACTGGACTGGCACTGTATCAGAAGTGATGTCGTCCAGATTCACGTGTTGGGTGCGGTCTCCAAGAAAGCTGCTAATCCAGTTGTTTAGGTTTCCTCGAACACCATGGAAATATAACTTATGAAGCAGTCTGATGTGAGGCACCTTGTCAAACGCCTTCGAAAAATCGAGCAGAATGACGTCTGTCTGTCCCATGGAATAACTGTACCTGGGTAAGTCTTGGATAGTCAGAATCAGCTGTGTCTCACAAGACCTTCTTTTCCGAAGCCATTGTTGAGCATCGGTCAGGATAGAGTGATGATCCATATGGCCCATGATGGAGTTACTCACAATGTGTTCGTGAGTCTTACATATGATTGCTGTGAGTGATACAGGGCGGTAGTTCTCTGGTGTCCCCCTTCTTGTATATCAGAACCACGCTAGCAGATGTCCAGTCGTCTGGGACGATACCCTGGTCCAAGGAAGCACTAGAGCTAGCTCACTGGACAGTTCTTTTGGTAACCTTCCTGGAATCTCGTCTGGTCCTGCAGCCTTGTAAGGTTGTAGGGCAGCAAGGACACTTCTTACTCCCTCCTGGGTGACTCTGATGGTTGGGGACTTTGGCTCATGTCTGGTATGGACTAGGCATCTTCGTTCATGTTGAAAACTGAAGAGAACTGCTCATTCAGGATGTATGATTTGGTTTGGCTGTCTGCATGTGTTGTTTCTGATCGAGATTTTAATGAAGCGACTCCAATATTTTCTGTCCACTTACTTTTGATGAATCCGCAGTATCTTTAGGTTCGGTTGAGCATCAGGACTAATGATGTTTGTAATGTAAGCATTATAAGGTCTTACATGCTTTTCTTGTCTTTTGTTGCAATTCTTCATATCGTTTGTGATCTTGTGGCTTTTTTGTTTGTTTCGCCTTTACATACTGACTCTTTTTCCTTCTGCTAAGTCTCTTTACCTCCCGTGTAATCCATGGCTGACTGTATCCTGAAGAAGACATTTTAGATGGAACAAACTGGCTAAGATTGTGAAGAGTAGATTTGAATTATTGCCACATGATGTTGACAGGGCTGCCGGGTGTGTACTTTTTAAGGAATTCTTCTTGGTAGGAGAGGCATTCAGATTCAGTTTGTCAGTGCCTGCTTTCTTCCAGAGATAATTTTTCCTACGAACAGGTTTGGCTCTCTTGGCCGAGGCACTGGAGTCCACTACACGATGTCGTGATCACCATTTCCTGGCAAAGTTGTGCAGCGGTACTGTATTGTACTGTACACAAAATCTGTAATCTATTCCAAACTTCATAGTAGTAAATGCAGTCATCTGCTCATATTGAAGTATTGCCTTCAAATAACCTTGGAACTTTCCGTATGCCGAACTCTTTTACATATATGGAATTTTGATAATTCTATAGTTTAAACATCGCTGCACCAGTGAAAAAAATATTTTATAATCTTTGAACGTTTTAGCTGCACATTTCGCGTTTTACTCATTCATTGCTAGGCTAACGTCTTAATATATTTTGATTAAAGATGTTTTTCACAATTATTTCTAGCGGACAGAATTTTTTGTAACTTTGCTTATTTATAGATTGATGTATGACGAGTTAAAATAAAAAATAAAAATGATAGGTACCCGTGCTTCTTTTTTCAATATTCAAAGTTTATTAAGAACACCTAATCGGTATTTTTGTCTGAAGAAACAGTACAGACATGTCATAATAAAACTACTGCAAACAATTATTTATTCGAAGTTTCACTCTGATGTTACTGTTTATGCATCCGAATTAATAACGCCACTATAACTATGCATAAAATGTCAACATATAGATATATTAACTCAGAAAAATTACTTTTGACAGATATCGAAAGTATCTGAAACTGAGAAAAACACGAAATATTTCTTAATGATATGAAAAATCTAGCAGACAGAATTTTTCCAAATTTTATATTATGTAAGCTAGAACTAAGACAAAAAAATCAAAACCAAAAAAATAATATCAACCCGTGCTTGTTTTCAAGAAAAATTAAAAAAATATTCACTCCACCCACAAAAGTATTTTTTCATTACCCCACCCACCTAAAAATTATGAACATTTTTTTTCTTACAAAACAAATTGCACAATGTTATTATCAGTTCCTTAACCAATATTCTTACTCACATGCGGAATAATGCTCCTTTAAGGTTGCATGCCTCTAGGTCAAATACTTTTTTCAGATACGTGCTACACAAGCTTTCACATACCATTTACACACATATTAAACCATGTCAAGGGACATAAATCTGTTTTTATTGAGTGAAACCTCAAATAAAAGCACTGGTGCACAACTTCGCATGCTGAATTTAATTCTTGTGTGGTTTAAGGACTCTTGGCGCATATAATTTTGAGGTACATGCGACACAAATGTTTAGACCCTTTATGTACAATTTGACTATCAAGGGCCATAACTCTGGTCCTACTACGTGAAATGCGGGATGAGGCTCAAAAAGTATAACAATATTTTTAGGAAGTCACATGTGAACTTGAAGGAGATATATCTACGTTAAGATTTTCTGGAATTTTATTTGACTTGGAGTCGGCTGCATCATTACTGGACGAAATAGTTTACTTTCAAATTGGCTGTCCACAATGTACTCGATTCGAGCACTTCCTACAAGAAGTAGTGCTGCGCACAAAATATTGTGATGAACTCCTTTAATTGATATTTTACAGGGTTTTAACTTTGGCTTTTAAGTACACCAGCACTCGTACAGATAGAGAATGGCAAACCAGATACAGCCACGCAGAGCTCCAAGGACTAGAAACCTACCTGCAACATATACACCAACCAGACCAAGGGAAATACGAGCTCCCTATTGTGCTGATCCAGAAAACTTCTCCGTCAAAAGATAAATGCTGCTAACAGAGAGATAGAATGACATAGACATCGTGGACAAACATGGTACGTCAGTTATCACGTTCTCTGCTGCTGCATATGAACTATCTAAAGATGTACTCTAAATTATTTTGACAATCACCCATATCTAGTATAGGTAGCTTCGGAAAGAAAGTGTGAAAGCATTAATGGCGATAAAGATGTAATTATGGACATATCACTCTCCATCAAAGACAAAGAAACTGGTAACCAACAATATCGCTTAAATTTGTATTCATCTACCAGCAGAGTCACCGTCAACGGTATAGGCTATGGCCAGTTTCTGATGAAGGAATTGCAAATAATCTGCCAAGTGTTTCCAGATAAATGTGACATTGAATCTTATAACCAACAAATATCTGAAGTTTGTGAAGCTGCACTTACGCTAATCAAAAATAAACCGGCAAGTCCAGTTCATTGAAACAAAAATCAAGAAAAGCAACTACTAAGAAGAAGTCTATCGACACACAACTAGTGCTCCAAAAGAAAACAATCACCTCGGCAACAGATGACACAGACAGACTCTGTGCAATGGACCTCCCAGAAGAAGAAGAAGATACTGACATACAAAATTGTCAAACATGTTTTATTGATCTTAACATAGATACGTCAATTGAATGTGATGCCAGTAAGGTATGGTTTCACTGTAAATGTGAAAAACTTTCACCGGACATGGAAAAAGAATATACTAAAAGCAACAGCCTAGAATATATATGTAAATTGTGCACACTTCTATCTCACCAGAACAACGGTATAACATTTGTATGGGGACCAGCTATAAAAATCAGTGGTGCTTATCGAGGAAGATGAAGACCTATAAAAACCTAAGGTATTTTCACCTATAATCCATAGAAAAGTGCCGAATAACACCAAGAGAAATGAGTCTACTAAAGATGACATAACAGATAGAGTACAAAAAAGCCGTACTAACCAATCTAACAAACTAAACAAGAAAGCAGAGCATAGAAATGTATCACCAATATCCATGAATGCTTTAGAAGATCAGACTTCACCTGGTTCAGCTGATTCAAAAAATCAAACGAACAAGAAAGTGTTGACTCTGAAAAGCAAAAGAAAGTCCTACCTGATCCAAAGCAAAACACAAAAAAACTAAGAAACCTGCTAAAAAGCAAGACGCAATTGTGCAAGAAATAGCACAACACAAAGCGCGAATCATTATGCTTGAGTCATCGAACCGTGCTTACCTGAATATTATCAATCTGCTTAAAGAGAAAATAGATCACCTCAACTCTCAAGGGAACATGATAAACAATCATGAAACCCCTATGAATGTAAATGTACAAAAACAAGATACATGTATTGTCAATATCCAAGTACAACTACATTTCCTACAATCTGATCTAAGCATCACACGGATATATTAGAGTTGAAAACAAGACATCAGATTGAAACTTCAAATATGCAAACGCAAATTCAACTACATGTATACCAAATGATGTCTAGTAAAGATATGGTTCAAGACTTTTTCAACTCTACATGCTCGTGGAATCCAAATATCCATCTAACACCACCACTAATGACTGCTGGACATACATAAATACATTTCCCTCTTGCCGTAAACAACAGGCATCCACATACGACCATAGTTGCCACACCACATCTTATACCTGATGTACATCCACCACCAACTGGACCTACGGGCCATATATCTGCCTGCTACAACAGACCCTATGGCACCATAAACGGCTAAGAGTACGCTGCACTCACAACTGGGCATGATTTCAAAATATCAAACAATGATTAGGGGTCAGCCGCAAGTAATGAACTCTACCATACAGTCACCTGTAGCATTAACGATTATAGGACAACATCCACACCGATAGTTATGGGACCACCACCACCAATGTTTATTAGGCAACCACCACCTTCAATGGTTATGGGACTACACATAGCAGCGATAGGTATGAGACATCTAGTACCACCAGTTGTTCCAGTTCAACCACCATCTCGGTAGCCTAGTGGTAGAGCGTCCGCTTCGAGTGCTGGGGCTCATTGGTTCGATACCTGGCCATGTCATACCAAAGACGTAAAAAAATGGTACTAGTAGCTTCCTCGCTTGGCGCTCAGCATTAAGAGGGTAGTTGCTAGGACTGGTCAGCCCGTGTCAGTATAATGTGACTGGGTGGGGTCACGTGTCTACGGCGTGATATTCCAGTGAGGCAGCACTGTAAAGTTGGGCATTGTGCTCACTGCTACAAGCAGACACCGTCGTTTATATGACTGAAAAAAATGTTGAAAAAGACGTTAAACCCGAACACACACACACACACACACACACACGCACACACACACACACACACACACAACCATCATCAGTTATGCCTATAGGACATTTCAATCAACACAAATATTTCCTATAAGCCAAATACCACCAGCAGCTAAAAGACAACAAAAACAAAAACAAAATCAGAACAATCACCTGCAACAGGTATGGGACATGTCCCACCAATGGCTCCTGAACAAACATAATCGACAATTACAGTGCAACCGTTGGCAACTAGCATTGGACAGTCACCGGTAGTGACCACTGGACAACTGTCCCCAGAGACAACGGGACAGACATCAACAGTAGAGGCTACCGTACAACAACAATCAGCAGTAACTTCGAGTTTCACAAACACATGCATAAGACTGGAGGAGCAGAACGAAGTGTTCGCAAATATTCAGCAAACAATTGGAACAGAAACTACTGGGCAAAATGTTAATCCAACTACAAAATCTTTTTGTGTGTGTGCGCAAATCAACTACAATAAAAACAGGGAGCGTCAACATCCAGAACATTAAAAGTAACATCACAACGATCATAACAAAATTTGACTTTTTGTGCATGCAAGAACATTGGTTATTTTCACTTGAGAAAAATTATCTTGAACAATTACATGATAAGTATACTGTTGTTGCAGCTGCAATTGACGACGAAATACCAAGGTGTGACGTTAATCTCCGAGGAGGATTTGGTGGTACATTTGTCTTCTTCAAGAAATAAACTGAACCATATGTTGAAATTTTAAATACTGGGAACACAAGACTAAATGTTCTGAAAATCCGCACTGACAAGGAACCTGTTCTATTAGCAAATGCCTACATGCCGTCTAGCAATGCAAATGGTGATTCTGATTACAGGGATACACATGATCAACTATCTGAACTGTGTAACCAATACAAGGCCAAACGCATAATTATTGCAGGAGACATGAATGCATCTATTTGCAGACATAAATAGAAAGATACTGTTTTCAAAAATTTCACCAGAGAGAATGAACTACATGCTTGTAATGAAAAACGGGACACTTTCCATCACTACAATGGGAAATGCTCCTCACAAATTGATTACTTCCTCCTAAACCAAAAACCCATTGCAAAGACCTTGTCATAGATATGAAAACAGAAGAAATGAAAGAAAGAAAATAATATATTTGATCATACTCTAATTACCTTGATTGCTACAGCCAATATTAAAATGAAGACAAACTAGGTACAGAAAAGGATCATGATAAAACCAACTTGGAGTAAATGTGATAGAGGTAAATATAAATTGGAAATTTGTGAAAGCCAACAGACTATAAAGGAAGAAACAGTAGTTTGAAAAGTAGAGAAACTTAAATCAGTGCTTCATTCTTCTGGATCTAAAGCTATACCAAGATACAGAAAACTCAAAACTTTAAAAACTGTTGGGAAAAGCATTTGGAACAAAGACTAGCGAAACAGTCAAGAAGTGCAAAAAGTCTCTTTAAGAAATGGAAATTAAGTAGGAAACAATGTGAACAAACAAAGGCTGAAATGACATATGAAAAAAAAGAAATTGAGAAAGTTACAGAACCAAGCACATGCTGATTCATAACGTAAATACATTAATAAACTCATGAATGCTTCGGAAAATGACCAGAAAATGTTTTATAACATTATCAAAAGACAAAGATCAGATGAAACTGAACAAAACAATTTTACTCTTATAATTAATGGTGAAGAAAAATCTGAACCAAGTGAGCTTCTTTATGCGTAAAAGAATCACTTTGAAATGCTTGCAACACCAACAGATTCAACCATAGAAAAGAACATAATTGAAATGCAAAACATACTTATATACGAAAAGGAAACAACAAGGGGAACAACAAATGGTAAAGTTACAGAACCAGAAGTCAAAAGGGCAACCAAAAACCTCAACAGTGGCAAAGCTTCAGAGCAAGATGGACTCTTTGCTGAACATTTCAAATATGCAATAGAGTAACTGACACCGATAGTTACTGACATCCTGAATAACATATGAACAGATCTGGAGGTCCCTGATGAACTCAAAGAAGGAACCCTAACCCCTGTACACAAGAAAAGTAAAGAGAAACACATACCTGGTAATAACAGATGAATTGTTGTTACAAACACCTTCATGAGAATACTCGAGAACATCCCAAAGGAAAGAATTGACCATATCTTCGACAAACAACAGAATCTCTTGCAAAGAGGTTTCACAAACCATAGCTCATCAATAAATGCTGCTTTGGTTATCTCTAGAGCAATTTTATATAAATTCATCAGAACAGCTTGCCATGGCCAGCCTGGATGCCCAAAAGGCTTTCGGAACCGTGGATCACAATGTGTTATTCAACAAGCCCTACCATCTGGGAATACAAGACCACCTCTGGGTTCTTTTGAGAAATCTATACCGTAATGCTAGTGTAAAGGTCAAATGGAATGGTGACCTATCAGGAAAAAATCATCCTTCAACATGGTACAAATTAAGCAAGGAGCTAAGCTATCTACTACACTATACAAAGCTTACAACAACAGTACCCTGGATTGCCGCACAAAAATTAGACTTGGGACCTGTATTGAGAAGTTAACGTGGCAGCTCTAACCTGCTCTTCTTGCTACTACCGAATGCAATCTACAGGCGATTCTCCACATAGTTGGTTTCTGCTGTAACAATGACAAGGTCACTATCAACCAACAGAAATCTGAGGTCCTGAACATAAAAGGCAAATCATTTGGACCAGCTACCCTAAATGGAAGGAAATTCCCCAAACAGACTCAGTTAAACACCTTGGCAAACATAGAACACGGAAGAATAATCTAAACACAGAAGACCGGTTAAAGGTAGCCAGGCAGACTTCATATGCAATGCTAGAACCAGGTCTTCATGCCCGCCGTGGACTATCGCCATTAGTGTAAAAAACACTATGGAATAGAGAAAAGTGGAAACTTCACAGGTCACTCAACACGACAAAAACGAAAATGTTGCAGGTTTGGTTTGATTGAGCCTGTTCATGGACGGTAGTGGAAATGCATGCTACTCTAGCCCCGGGTTGAGCAGAACTCAACATTTACACATGCTTAAAGTACAAAAGCAATTTAGAGACATCCGCAGATGTATTCAAACTGCGGTGAACATGGAACATTCAATGATACACGTGTTGAGGCGTGTAATTCCATGAAGAGCGGCGTTTGGTCCCCAGATAAAGTAAAGGGTTTGCCCCAAACGAGAAAACAACGGGCAGAACTAAACAAACTGGAATTTAGGAAGGGGATCTCAGATTATGGAGCCTGCGTATCACAGGAACTGTCAAAAGACAAAATTAAAAAGCAGGCACCATATCCAAGGGGTTATTATACAATACCCAAGGGTATGAAGCGGGAGTATTGGAACCACCCAGGCCGAAATGGTCATGTTGAGAAAATAAACAGTACCAATAACACGACATAAAAGTCGTGCTGAACGATCTGAGAAGATCGAAATATAACAGCCCTGATGGAATACATACTCACTACCAAGAGCACATTATGACATAGAGGTTCTCTGTGTCAGCAAATCAGACATAGAAAATTAGAAATACAACAAACAAGAGGGCCAAGATGGCCCTAGGTCGCTCACCTGAGAAACACACCATAATACACCGTAACAGTGTAAACACAGACATAGTGATTGCATGGAAAAAATATTCTGACCAAGTATCATAAAAATTGGAGCAAACACAAGTATTTCTTTTATTTGACCTAGTGACCTAGTTTTTGACCCCAGATGACCCATATTCAACCTTGACCTAGATTTCATCAAGGAAATCATTCTGACCAAATTTCATAAAGATCAACTGAAAAATACAGCCTCTTCTGCATACACAAGGTTTTTCTTTGATTTGACCTAGTGACCTAGTTTTTGACCACAGATGACCAATAACCAAACTCTAACTAGATTTTATCAAGGCAATAATTCTGACCAAATTTCATAAAGATCAATTGAAAAATACAGCCTCTACTGCATACACAAGGTTTTTCTTTGATTTGACCTAGTGACCTAATTTTTGATCAAAGATGACCCATTTTCGAACTCGGCCTAGATTTCATCAAGGCTATCATTCTGACCAAACTTCATGAAGATTACTTGAAAAATACAGCCTCTATCGCATACACAAGGTTTTTCTTTGATTTGACCTAGTGACCTAGTTTTTGACCCCAGATGACCCATTTTCGAACTCTGCTTAGATTTCATCAGGGTAATCATTCTTACCAAAATTCATGAAGATTAATTGAAAAATACAGCCTCTATCGCATACACAAGGTTTTTCTTTGATTTGACCTAGTGACCTAGTTTTTGACCCCAGATGATCCATTTTCAAACTCGGCCTAGATTTCATCAGGGTAATCATTCTGACCAAAATTCATGAAGATCAGTTGAAAAATACTGCCTCTATCGCATACACAAGCTAAATGTTGACGGACAGACAGACGACTGATGACAGACAGACGCCGGACATCGAGTTATCAGAAAAACTCACCTGAGCATTGCTCAGGTGAGCTAAAAACCATGCTAAAACATTTCCAGAGCCTACTAAAAAGAATTGTTAACACAGGAGTACACATACTACTTGGAGTTGAACCTACAGAATCTGTCATTGATAAAAAGAGGCTTTCCCTATTCCTAAACGTTGCCCAAAATAAAGATTCAGCTGAACACAAAATAATTTCCAGACAGTTAACAATGAATTCGAATGAAGGGCACTCCACAAGCACAGCGCTTCACAAATATCAATTACCAGAAGCCACAATCCTCTTTGACAATCCTGTTGGAAAGAATGAATGGAAATCTACTGTAAATGCTGATGTCAATAAGTTTTGGTACACAAAATGGTCCAGGAACATATCAGAAAAATCATCACTAAAATACTTCACACTCTATAACGTGATAGCGCGACACCACCAGATAACATAACACCAGAACGGACAACGTGACACTCTAAGAGGATTGTTGACGTTTGAAGTAAGTATTTTCAATTTTTTCTATACACAATGTGAATCAATGAAAACCAGATTCCTACCATGTTTCAGGGGTAGAAAGAGGCATCTAAAGGAATGCTTTCTGAATTAAAAAGACCACCAAATAATCATACAGATGGCTAATCCATGGCCAGATTTTCATTATTTTGGATATTGAACCGAGGATTTTTTCTCATTTCTGAAGCAACAAGCTTGGCATTACCCTCTGAATAAAAAGCCCAACATTCTCTTTGTCTGCCAAATATCCCGGCGAAATCTCGATTACTTTCGAAAATACGAGGTGTAATAGAGATGGGTAGACCAAAAATGTTCTGTCTGACACCACATGATTCCCAGGAAAGGTTCTTGCTGACACCAATTTTTGATGATAAGATATTCTGTCTGACACCAACATTTGATCATACTTTTTTGCCTTTATTTCGCTCGGTTTGCAGCATTTTATCGAATTTACGCGTGATTTCGGATATAATGGGTCGTTAAATTCATTTTTCTACTAAGGGTTTAGGTTATAATGTAGTACTTCACCGTAATTCGGTCGAACATGTGTATTCGTGGTGTAGTTGAAAGTAGTATCCATGAAAAATCCTTAACTTTTTAATTTTTGGCACTTTTGCGTGTAAAATGGGGATTTATTTCATTCGCAGAATATATTTTCAGTAAAATTAGACAGGTTTCATGTTAAATGTCGCGTGTATATGGCAAATGATGAGAGAAAACGAAAGATGGGTCGTTTACTGCGCGACGCTGTCAACAATGCGATCCGAGAAGAGTCAGTGGTCAATTTATACTGGTGTAAAACCTTTAAATTTCAAGCGGAAATTCAGTACGAATTTAGGTGTAACGACACTAAATGTTTAAAGAAAGAAAAACACATAAAATGTAAGGGTTATGCACCTCGGAGGAGGTCGCAGGAGTCATATTTTGATAAAGATGTCCGGGTCAATACATGTATTCAGCACCCGCCCCACCTGAGCTCTGAAAGACCGATTCATATAATGTTGACCTATTCATATTTTGTCAATGGTTTAGTAACCATATGTATATGATATACAGAAGAAGAACATACATTTCTAGAATACTCTATCACAGTTATATAATAGTAGGTTTCGTACATATAATAAAATAGTGCAGATCAGTCGACCAAACCTTCATTCATTTCTTGTCAGAATTTAAGAAAGCCTTTCATTTAGATACTAAAACATTGACAGAATATGAATTGGTCAACAATATATGAATAGGTCTTTCAGAGCTCAGGTGTTGGATGTTGACCGGCCTGTCAATCCTATCAAAATATGACTCCTGCTGCGACCCGCTCCGAGGTGCACAGCCCTTAAATCATTAGGGGTTTTACTTTCTCTACACATTTATTGTCATGACACCTAAAATCGTGCTGGATGTCCTCTTGAACTGTAATGGTTTTATACCAGGGTTCTAGTGTAAATTCGCCACAGTTTAGATCCATGTACTATACTTTCTAGAACTTCAACCCATAGAAACCCATATACATAATTATATATAGAGCGAGAAAGAGTAAACTACAAATAATAAGCTGTCAAACTATGAAACGAAAAGTGGATGTAGACAGGTATGTGGTGAAACGCCGCCAGATTTAAGCTACTGACCCTTTCTCGGATCGCGATTTTGACGGCGTCGTGCAATAAACGACCCTTCTTTCGTTTTCTCTTATCATTTGCCATATACACGTGATATTTAACATGAAACTTGTCTTATCTTACTGAAAGTACATTCTGCGAATGAAATAACCCCCATTTTACACGCAAACATGCAAACAAATTTTAAAAAGTAAGGATTTTTTATGGATATTACTTCCAACTACACCACGAATGCACATTTTCGACCAAATTACGGTGAATTACTACATTATAACCTAAACCTTATGTAGAAAAATAAATTTTACGACCCGTTATACCCGAAAACACGCGTAAATTCAATAAAATACTGCAAACCGAGCGAAATAAAGGCAAACAAGAGCTGTCCGTAAGACAGCGCGCTCCACTATTCCGGGATTTGACAGTAAAATGAATATATGTCTGAATAAGAGACCCCCAGTAGGCATTTGACGTCGGTTAGACGTCGTATAGACGTCGGACCCCGACGTCGGATTAACGTTGGATTTTGGTTGGATTTGCAAACCGTTTAGACGTCGGATCCTGACGTTGGCTAGACGTCGCAATCCGACTATTTTCCAACCTAAATCTAACCGCTTTTCAATCAAAATCTGACCAAATTTTCAACGTAATCAAACAAGTAATCAACACATGTATTTTATTATCTTTATTTCATATTATGGCGACGTAAGTCTAATACAATAAGTCCAAAAAGTAATGCAGTAATTGAAACTTTCAAGTTTCGTCATTTTTGTATGATTCTTCAACTCCGCCAACATTTCCACCTGAAATGTATAAAATTTGACAGTTTCATTATTTAACATATACAAATAATACTAGTGCTATTACTAAGAGCATAATTAATACGTGCCAAACAAATATGTAATATTTTAAATTCTATGAAAAAAATATTCTATAACTTCGTAAAATGTAATTAAATGAAATTGCTTTTTAAAGTAACAAACAAAAATAAGTCAATTTTTTAAAAAAAAAATACGGAATATAAATCAGTATAACTTTTAAAATAAGTATAATTTTTAAAAATCTGCTACTCACGTTGCGGATCCTTCCCTTTGTGTAAAGTATTTATAAACTTGCTCTATCTTATCTCAATAAATATCAAATTACAGGAAGACTGTGTAAACTGATGCAGGCTTATCTCGCGAATGTGTGACTAATAGACAACATGTGTAAAAGAGAAGATGTATGTGAATTTAGAATAATTTATACATGTGTATAGAATGCATTTTTATCTTGAACAGTTTAAAGTTCGTGAAAAAATCCGTCTCCGAAAATAGACAATCTCATGCGATATTGTAACATAATTAATATAATGTTTGTTGTAAGAATGAACTATTATTAATAAGCGCATGTCCAGGCCTTTATGAAAACAAGTAAATATCTTTAAACTATACTAGCAAAATTATACCAGTTAGTTTTATAACTAAAAACATTTATCAGACTTTCTATCCAACCTAATTCCAACGTCTTCTAGACGTCTAAGTCTGACGTCTATTAGACGTCGTGGATATGACGTTGGTTAGACGTTGGATTCAGGTCGCCGACGTCGCGATCAAAATCCAACGTCTAACCAACGTCGGTACGACGTCAGGTGTTTACTGGGCCTCTACTTTAAAAGGAAAACACACCAAGGGGCATAATTCCATCAGATACACAAACTAGAGTTATTAGGATTGTTACAACAAATGCAGATGATGATCGTAAAGATATATTTTGAGTTTCAAGTCATTATATTATATAGTACCAAAGTTATGTCCAGAAAACAAAGTTTGTTAAAAAAAAAGTATAAAAGGGGCATAATTTGGCCAAAAATACAAATCAGAGTTATGGGGATTGTTACCACACATGCAGATGATGGTGATAAAGATACATTTTAAGTTTCACGTCTTTATCTTATATTGCATTAAGTAATATCCAGAAAGCGTAGATTGCAAAAAAAGTTTAAGTACAAAAGGGGCATAATTCTGTCAAAAATACAATTAGAGTTATAGGGTATGTAACCACACATGCAGATGATGATTACAAACAAATATTTTTAATTTCAAGTCATTATCTTTTAAAGTACCAAAGATATGTCTATTAATAAAGCTTTCGAAAACATTTAGCAAATAATTCCAAGTATAACTCCTTTGTGACCTTGACATTTTGTATAATGGGCCCTGCCCCTGCATATACTATGTTTGTATACTGGACAATGTTTATGAGAACTTACAGTAAGATATAAGCAAAAGTTACAAAGTTATGACAGAAAAACAAAGGTTGCCGAAAAACTTTAACCTTAAAAATAACCCAAGTATAACAGCTTGGTGACCTTGACCTTGGGTATAATGGACTCAGCCCCTACACATATATTGTTTGTATACTGGACAATGGTTATGTGCAGTTACAGTAAGATATAAGCAATAGTAACAAAGATATGACAGAAAAACAAAGGTTGCCGAAAAACTTTAACCAAGAAGGGTCATGCCGACGCCGGGGTGAGTAGTATAGCGCCCCCTATTCTCCGAATAGTGGAGCTAAAAAGTATGATCAAATATTGGTGTCAGACAGAACATCTTACCTTCAAAAATTGGTGACAGTAAGAACCTTCCCTGGGAATCGTTATGTCAGACAGAACATTTTTGGTCTACCCAACCGGCTTTAACACCTCGTATTTTCGAAAGTAATCGAGATTTCGACGAGATATTTGGAAGACAAAGAGAGAGAATGTTGGACTTTTTATTGAGGGTAATGCCAAGCTTGTTGCTTCAGAAACGAGAAAAAATCCTCGGTTCAATATCCAAAACAATGAAAATCTGGCCGTGGATTAGCCATCTGTATGCTTATTTAGTGTTCTTTTTATTTCAGAATGCATTCCTTTAGATGCCTCTTTCTATCCCCGAAATATGGTAGGAATCTGGTTTTCATTGATTCACATTGTTTATAGAGAAAAATTGAAAATACTTACTTCAAAACAACAACAATCTCCTTAGAGTGTCGCGTTGTCCGATCTGGTGTCACGTTATCTGGTGGTGTCGCGCTATCACGTTATAGAGTCCCTTACAGAAGCAAGCCTCTGTGGCGTACATGCTGCGTATTTGCTGTGTATATGCCGCGAACACAGTAGTACGCCAGAGGAGTACATTTTACATACACCGCATGCCGCGTACACGCCGCGTACTATTTCGAAGAGTACACAGCATGTACGCAGGAGGTCACTAGTACAATTCAAGTACGCAGCACAGACTCTGAAAATTTAAGGAGTACACTGCATGTACGCAGGAGGGACTTGTACAAGAAAATAGTACACTGCATGTACACCGCAGATACTTTGAAATTTGTGCAGTACACTTCATATACGCGGGGAAAGACTTGTACAATTTCTTTTGGCATTTATACTCAGTTTTTTTTTATAACTTAAAGTCTGAAGTAAACTTTATATACGCGGGAGGGACTTGTTCATTTTCTTTTGGTGTTTATACTTTGAATTTTTTTAGGTAAAAGTCTGAAGTACACTTCATGCAGGAAGGATTTGTACATTTTTTTTTTTTTTTTGGAAGCAAGAACTTGATTTCCGAGTAACTTTTATCTTAATAGCATAGAATAGTTCAGATTACCGGTATTCTGAACAATGAAAATTTGCCATTTACTTGTGAAGCTTACATCTTAGTGATTTCTGAGCTGCACCTTGCATGCAGTGTAAAAATATATTCTTTTTCATTTTGAATTAATCCTGGAGCTTTCTAACTTGGATAATTGAAAAGCCTTATTTGAACTTCGTTGCATTACATTTTGTAATACATGAAATAATTACCAAGATAATGCCTCAACAGCACCCGAATGAGAAGAATTAATAGCTCTCACTGTTATTTGAATACTCTTAAGCAAAACACCATTCTATCATGTTTTATAAAGGCTTTAATGCTCATTATGTTAACTCATTAAGGCCTCACCAGATTAAAAAGTTGTTCATCGGATTTGCCGCTCATATTTTTCCGAACGTTTTTGGCTAATTGCGCTCGCCCCATTGGAAAAAATCAATCCAAAATTTTTTGGCGCGCTACTTTTTACGGACATAAAAGTGTATAAATGCTTATATAATTCCAGTCCTAGATTGTTCTCAGATGGATTTTAATCAAAATAAATACATACTACGCACACATCGTCTATAATAAATCATAACACTTATATTTAGTTGCATTAAAGTTGTTTCCCCTTGATGCAGTTACGCCATTTTCAAATGTTTACCAAATTACATGCTACAAAAATTGACAATCTGACTAAAGTACTTGATCTTCTAAACGAAGATCTGAGAACGACCTATTCACATTCGTCTTCTGTATATTTTGGATTTCCAAGATTGCTATTTTTATTTTCGCAAATCTATTTTTGTTTGAACCAATCAGACAACTTGTTCGAATGTCAAAGAGTAAGAAAAATTTGTAGTTAATCCAGGGCTCGAACCCGAGACCTCTCGCTTACAGAGCAAATGCGCTACCGACTGAGCTAACCGGCTATCTTACATATTTCTACATAAAAATTTTTAATATCAAATACCAAGGCTTTTTAAAGCTTGCAGAATATTGTAAGTTAACTTTCGATTGGCTAGCGGAAGGGTTGTCAGAACGAGGCCATCAATAGCTCGTTGTCAGATCCTATGCGTAGCGTAATAGGAGATGTACTTCAGTCAGATTGCAAAAATTGATTTATTTCATTGAAAAGTGGATGAAGAAAAGCATACTAATTTATTTGATAACATCAATCTACATTATTTTGGTAAGGGTAAATACTTATTGATGCATGTCACTTATCTTTTTTCTGTTTTTTTCTGTCCAAATGATCAGCATTTGCATACAAAAGTTGGTGGGGTAAGGAATTTACATTATCACAGCAGTTTTGCCACAAGAGTACACAGCATGTATGCAGCAGGAGTACACAGCATGTACGCCGCAGGACTTGGGCCAGGAGTACACAGCATGTACGCCGCAGGAGTACACAGCATGTACGCCACAGGAGTACACAGCATGTACGCCGCAGGGGTAGTACACCGCAGGCTCATTTGCGTGTGAAAAATGTATGTGCCGCGTACATGCTGCGTACTATTACCCGCATACTAAATTCCTCCAGCGTACATCCTGTGTACTGTGTAGTCCACAGCATGTACGCAGCAAGTAGTACGCAGCAGAGCTCATTTGCATGTCAAAAATGTACTACAAACGTACTATCGGTGTATGTGCGGTGTATATCCTGCGTACTATCTAAAGCCCTTGATTTCAGTACACATCATGTACGCATCATATACGCTGTATTTACACAGCAAGAGTACGCAGCAGGCCTTTTTCTTCAGTAAGGGGTGTGATACATGCATATACAGGACCAACCAACTAGAGAACCAAGCAATGTATGAAAAGCAGCTCGAACCAATGACCATGAAATTAGACAAGGGGAGATAAAAGCAAGGCTTATAACAGGAACATATATGCTTCAAACAAACTTGGCAAAATTCAACCAAAATGAGGTAAATGGTACCTGTCAAATCTGTAATACAGAAGAGGAAACAATAGAACACTTTCTCACACGCTGTCCAAGTTTAACTGTTCAGCGAAACAAAGGAATAAAGATAATGGAACATCTCATGAATCAAATCCAACATTTAGGCAGCTTTGCTAATATTAGAATGAGTAACATGCTACCAAAGCTAAATCTTGGTTGTCAAAATAATACCATTTAGGAGTTGCTCAAAAGAAGAATTCGACGTTTGCCACAACATTTGAATCTACATGATCTTGAAAACGACGCCATTAACTAGTGGCAGAATATCACACAAGGCGTCATTCAGAGATATATCATTTCGATGCGTAGCCGTTTTCAGGCAGTTATCAATGCGAACAGTGGACATAAGAGATATTGATTGAAAGTGTGACTTTGAAATGTGCCTAGGTTGTTATTCAAACTGTTGTTGTTACCAAATCTCAAATGTTCTAATGAAATGAAACTGGCCATATTGTTATTAAGATATTGAATAAATTGATAATATGCATTGTTGTTTTATTTTCAGTGTATTCTTAAAGAAATATAATGAATATTACAGGCGACTGATTATAAATGTCTAGAGTGTATATCCAACTCTCGGGTAATGTTACACTACGGGGCATGGTGCTATGTAGCTAACATGAACAGTGTCATGCAATGGGGTTATGATACTATGCAGCGTACATATCCTGCTCATGGACAGTGTCATGCAATGGGTGACCAACCTATAACAACCTAAGGTATTTTCACCTATAATCCATAGAAAAGTGCCGAATAACATCAAGAGAAGCGTGATACTATGTAGCGTACATATCCAGCTCTTGGACAGTGTCATGCAATGGGTGTATGATGATACTATGTAGCGTACATATCCCGCTCTTGGACTTTGTCATGCAGTGGGTGTATGATAATATGTAGCGTACATATCCTGCTCTTGGACAGTGTCATACAATGGTGTATGATACTAGTAGCGACATATCCCTCTTGGACTTTGTCATGCAGTGGGTGTATGATAATATGTAGCGTACATATCCTGCTGTTGGACAGTGTCTTACAATGGGTGTATGATGCTATGTAGCGTACATATCCCGCTCTTGGACTTTGTCATCCAATGGGTGTATGATACTATGTAGCGTACATATCCCACTCTTGGACTTTGTCATGCAGTGGGTGTATGATAATATGTAGCGTACATATCCTGCTCTTGGACAGTGTCATACAATGGGTGTATGATGCTATGTAGCGTACATATCCCGCTCTTGGACTTTGTCATCCAATGGGTGTATGATACTATGTAGCGCACATATCCTGCTCTTGGACAGTGTCATACAATGGGTGAATGATGCTATGTAGCGTAAATATCCTGCTCTGGGATAGTGACATACAATGGGTGTATGATACTATGTAGCGTACATATCACCCTCTGGGACAGTGTCATGCAATGGGTGTATGATACTATGTAGCGTACATATCCCGCTCTGGGACTTTATCATGCAATGGGTATATGATACTATGTAGCGCACATATCCTGCTCTTCGACAGTGTCATACAATTGGTGCATGATGCTATATAGCTTACATATCCCGCTCTTGGACAGTGTCATGCAATGGGTGCATGATACTATGCAGCGTACATATCCAGCTCTGGGACAGTGTCATGCAATGGGTGGATACTATGTAGCGTACATATCCCGCTCTATGACAGTGTCATACAATGGGTGTATGATACTATCTAGCATACATATCCCGCTCTTAGACAGAGTCATACAATGGGTTTATGATGCTATGTAGCATACATATCCCGCTCTTGGACAGTGTCATACAATGGGTGTATGATCCTATGTAGCATACATATCCTGCTCTTGGACAGTGTCATGCAATGGTTGCATAATGCTATGTAGCTTACATATCCCCTCTGGGACAGTGTCTTACAATGGGTGCAGGATGCTATATAGCTTACATATCCCGCTCTTGGACAGTGTCATACAATGGGTGTATGATCCTATGTAGCATACATATCCTCCTCTGGGACTTTGTCATGCAATGGGTGCATGATACTATGTAGCGTACATATCCCGCTCTTGGACAGTGTCATACAATGGGTGCATGATACTATGTAGCGTACATATCCCGCTCTTGGACAGAGTCATACAATGGGTGTGTGATACTATGTAGCATACATATCCTGCTCTTGGACAGTGTCATAAAATGGGTGTATGATACTTTGTAGAATACATGTTTCGCTCTTGGAAAGAGTCATACAATGGGTGTATGATCCAATGTAGCATACATATCCCGCTCTTGCACAGTGTCATACAATGAGTGCATGATCCTATGTAGCTTACATATCCCGCTCTGGGACAGTGTCATACAATGGGTGCATGATGCTATATAGCTTACATATCCCGCTCTGGAACTTTGTCATGCAATGGGTGTATGATACTATGTAGCTTACATATCCCGCTCTGGGACAGTGTCATACAATAGGTGCATGATGCTATGTAGCTTACATATCCCGCTCTGGAACTTTGTCATGCAATGGGTGCATGATGCTATGTAGCTTACATATCCCGCTCTTGGACGGTGTCATGCAATGGGTGCATGATGTTATGTAGCTTACATATGCCGCTCTTGGACGGTGTCATGCAATGGGTGTATGATACTATGTAGCATACATATCCCGCTCTTGCACTGTGTCATACAATGGGTGCATGATGTTATGTAGCTTACATATGCCGCTCTTGGACGGTGTCATGCAATGGGTGTATGATACTATGTAGCATACATATCCCGCTCTTGCACTGTGTCATACAATGGGTGCATGATGTTATGTAGCTTACATATCCTGCTTTTGGACAGTGTCATACAAAGCGTGATACTATGTAGCGTACATATCAAGCTCTTGGACAGTTTCATGCAATGGGTGCATGATAATATGTAGCGTACATATCATGCTCTTGGACAGTGTCATACAATGGGTGTATGATACTATGTAGCGTACATATCCCGCTCTTGGACTTTGTCATGCAATGGGTGTATGATACTACGTAGCGCACATATCCTGCTCTTGGACAGTGTCATACAATGGGTGCATGATGCTATGTAGCTTACATATCCTGCTCTGGGACAGTGACATACAAAGGGTGCATGATACTATGTAGCGTACATATCCCACTCTGGGATAGTGTCATGCAATGGGTGTATCATACTATTTAGCATACATATCCCGCTCTGGGACTTTGTCATGCAATGGATGTATGATAATATGTAGCTTACATATCCTGCTCTTGGACAGTGTCATGCAATGGGTGCATGATGCTATGTAGATTACATATCCCGCGCTTGGACAGTGTCATGCAATGGGTGCATGGTACTATGTAGCTTACATATCCCGCTGTGGGAAAGTGTCATGCAATGGGTGGATACTATGTAGCGTACATATCCCGTTCTGTGTCAGTGTCATGCAATGGGTGTATGATACTATGTAGCATACATATCCAGCTCTTGGACAGTGTCATACAATGGGTGTATGATCCTATGTAGCATACATATCCCGCTCTTGGACCGTGTCATGAAATGGTTTCATAATACTTTATAGCGTACATATACCCTCTGGGCCAGTGTCTTACAATGGGTGCATGATGCTATGTAGCTTACATATCCCGCTCTTGGACGGTGTCATGCAATGGGTGCATGATGTTATGTAGCTTACATATGCCGCTCTTGGACGGTGTCATGCAATGGGTGTATGATACTATGTAGCATACATATCCCGCTCTTGCACTGTGTCATACAATTGGTGCATGATGTTTGTAGCTTACATATCCGCTCTTGGACGGTGTCATGCAATGGGTGTATGATACTATGTAGCATACATATCCCGCTCTTGCACTGTGTCATACAATGGGTGCATGATGTTATGTAGCTTACATATCCTGCTTTTGGACAGTGTCATACAAAGCGTGATACTATGTAGCGTACATATCAAGCTCTTGGACAGTTTCATGCAATGGGTGCATGATAATATGTAGCGTACATATCATGCTCTTGGACAGTGTCATACAATGGGTGTATGATACTATGTAGCGTACATATCCCGCTCTTGGACTTTGTCATGCAATGGGTGTATGATACTACGTAGCGCACATATCTGCTCTTGGACAGTGTCATACAATGGGTGCATGATGCTATGTAGCTTACATATCCTGCTCTGGGACAGTGACATACAAGGGTGCATGATACTATGTAGCGTACATATCCCACTCTGGGATAGTGTCATGCATGGGTGTATCATACTATTAGCATACATATCCCGCTCTGGGACTTGTCATGCAATGGATGTATGATAATATGTAGCTTACATATCCTGCTCTTGGACAGTGTCATGCAATGGGTGCATGATGCTATGTAGATTACATATCCCGCGCTTGGACAGTGTCATGCAATGGGTGCATGTACTATGTAGCTATACATATCCCGCTGTGGGAAAGTGTCATGCAATGGGTGATACTATGTAGCAGTACATATCCCGTTCTGTGTCAGTGTCATGCAATGGTGTATATACTATGTAGCATACATATCCAGCTCTTGGACAGTGTCATACAATGGGTGTATGATCCTATGTAGCATACATATCCCGCTCTTGGACCGTGTCATGGAATGGTTTCATAATACTTTATAGCGTACATATACCCTCTGGGCCAGTGTCTTACAATGGGTGCAGGATGCTATGTAGCTTACATATCCCGCTCTTGGACAGTGTCATACAATGCATGTCTGATCCTATGTAGCATACATATCCCGCTCTGGGACTTTGTCATGCAATGGGTGCATGATACTATGTAGCGTACATATCCCGCTTTTGGACAGTGTCATACAATGGGTGCATGATACTATGTAGCGTACATATCCGGCTCTTGCACAGAGTCATACAATGGGTGCGTGATATTATGTAGCATACATATCCTGCTCTTGGACAGTGCCATACAATGGGTGTATGATCCTATGTAGCATACATATCCTGCTCTGGGACTTTGTCATGCAATGGGTGCATGATACTATGTAGCGTACATATCCCGCTTTTGGACAGTGTCATAAAATGGGTGTGTGATACTATGTAGCGTACATATCCTGCTCTTGGACAAAGTCATAAAATGGGTGTGTGATACTATGTAGCATACATATCCTGCTCTTGGACAGTGTGATACAATGGGTGTATGATCCTATGTAGCATACATATCCTGCTCTGGGACTTTGTCATGCAATGGGTGCATGATACTATGTAGCGTACATATCTGGCTCTTGGACAGTGACATACAATGGGTGCATGATACTATGTAGCGTACATATCCCGCTCTTGGACAGTGTCATACAATGGGTGCATGATACTATGTAGCGTACATATCCGGCTCTTGCACAGAGTCATACAATGGGTGCGTGATATTATGTAGCATACATATCCTGCTCTTGGACAGTGTCATGCAATGGGTGTATGATACTATGTAGCGTAAATATCCCGCTCTTGGACAGTGTCATACAATGGGAGTATGATACTATGTAGCATACATATCCCGCTCTTAGACAGAGTCATACAATGGGTTTATGATGCTATGTAGCATACATATCCCGCTCTTGGACAGTGTCATACAATGGGTGTATGATCCTATGTAGCATACATATCCCGCTCTTGGACAGTGCCATGGAATGGTTTCATAATACTATGTAGCTTACATATCCCGCTCTTGGACAGTGTCATACAATGGGTGTATGATCCTATGTAGCATACATATCCCGCTCTTGGACAGTGCCATGGAATGGTTTCATAATACTATGTAGCTTACATATCCCCTCTGGGCCAGTGTCTTACAATTGATGCAGGATGCTATGTAGCTTACATATCCCGCTCTTGGACAGTGTCATACAATGGGTGTCTGATCCTATGTAGCATACATATTCCGCTCTGGGACTTTGTCATGCAATGGGTGCATGATACTATGTAGCGTACATATCCCGCTTTTGGACAGTGTCATGAAATGGGTGTGTAATACTATGTAGCGTACATATCCCACTCTTGCACAAAGTCATACAATGGGTGTGTGATACTATGTAGCATACATATCCTGCTCTTGGACAGTGTCATATAATGGGTGTATGATCCTATGTAGCATACATATCCTGCTCTGGGACTTTGTCATGCAATGGGTGCATGATACTATGTAGCGTACATATCCCGCTTTTGGCCAGTGTCATAAAATGGGTGTGTGATACTATGTAGCGTACATATCCTGCTCTTGGACAAAGTCATACAATGGGTGTGTGATACTATGTAGCATACATATCCTGCTCTTGGACAGTGTGATACAATGGGTGTATGATCCTATGTAGCATACATATCCTGCTCTGGGACTTTGTCATGCAATGGGTGCATGATACTATGTAGCGTACATATCCGGCTCTTGGACAGTGTCATACAATGGGTGCATGATACTATGTAGCGTACATATCCCGCTCTTGGACAGTGTCATACAATGGGTGCATGATACTATGTAGCGTACATATCCCGCTCTTGCACAGAGTCATACAATGGGTGTGTGATACTATGTAGCATACATACCCTGCTCTTGGACAGTGTCATGCAATGGGTGTATGATACTATGTAGCATACATAACCCGCTCTTGGACAGAGTCATACAATGGGTGTATGATCCAAAGTAGCATACATATCCCGCTCTTGCACAGTGTCATACAATGAGTGCATGATGCTATGCAGCTTACATATCCCGCTCTGGGACAGTGTCATACTATGGGTGCATGATGCTATGTAGCATACATATCCCGCTCTGGGACTTTGTCATGCAATGGGTGTATGATGCTATGTAGCTTACATATCCCGCACTGGGACAGTGTCATACCATGGGTGCATGATGCTATGTAGCTTACATATCCCGCTCTGGGACTTTGTCATGCAATGGGTGTATGATACTATGTAGCATACATATCCCGCTCTTGCACAGTGTCATACAATGAGTGCATGATGCTATGTAGCTTACATATCCCGCTCTGGGACTTTGTCATGCAATGGGTGTATGATACTATGTAGCATACATATCCCGCTCTTGCACAGTGTCATACAATGAGTGCATGATGCTATGTAGCTTACATATCCCGCTCTGGGACAGTGTCATACTATGGGTGCATGATGCTATGTAGCATACATATCCCGCTCTGGGACTTTGTCATGCAATGGGTGCATGATGCTATGTAGCTTACATATCCCGCTCTGGGACAGTGTCATACTATGGGTGCATGATGCTATGTAGCATACATATCCCGCTCTGGGACTTTGTCATGCAATGGGTGTATGATGCTATGTAGCTTACATATCCCGCACTGGGACAGTGTCATACCATGGGTGTATGATGCTATGTAGCTTACATATCCCGCTCTGGGACTTTGTCATGCAATGGGTGCATGATGCTATGTAGCTTACATATCCCGCTCTGGGACTTTGTCATGCAATGGGTGCATGATGCTATGTAGCTTACATATCCCGCTCTGGGACAGTGTCATACAATGGGTGCATGATGTTATGTAGCTTACATATCCCGCTCTGGGACAGTGACATACAATGTGTGCATGATGCTATGTAGCGTACATATCCCACTCTGGGACAGTGTCATGCAGTGGGTGCATGATACTATGTAGCTTACATATCCTTCTCTGGGACAGTGTCATACAATGGGTGCATGATGTTATGTAGCTTACATATCCTGCTCTGGGACAGTGTCATACCATGGGTGCATGATGCTATGTAGCTTACATATCCTGCTCTGGGACAGTGTCATACCATGGGTGCATGATGCTATGTAGCTTACATATCCTGCTCTGGGACAGTGTCATACCATGGGTGCATGATGCTATGTAGCTTACATATCCTGCTCTGGGACAGTGTCATACAATGTGTGCATGATGTTATGTAGCTTACATATCCTGCTCTGGGACAGTGTCATACAATGGGTGCATGATGCTATGTAGCTTACATATCCTGCTCTGGGACAGCGTCATACAATGGGTGCATGATGCTATGTAGCTTACATATCCTGCTCTGGGACAGCGACATACAATGTGTGCATGATGCTATGTAGCTTACATATCCTGCTCTGGGACAGCGACATACAATGTGTGCATGATGCTATGTAGCTTACATATCCTGCTCTGGGACAGTGTCATACAATGTGTGCATGATGCTATGTAGCTTACATATCCTGCTCTGGGACAGCGACATACAATGGGTGCATGATGCTATGTAGCTTACATATCCTGCTCTGGGACAGCGTCATACAATGGGTGCATGATGCTATGTAGCTTACATATCCTGCTCTGGGACAGTGACATCCAATGTGTGCATGATGCTATGTAGCGTACATATCCTGCTCTGGGACAGTGTCATGCAATAGGTGTATGATATTATGTAGCGCACATATCCCACTCCAGGGCATTGTAATACAATGAGTGTATAACACTGTGTAGCATACATATCCTCTGCTGCAATATTAGATTATTTAACATTGTTCTGTGCAATACGGAGATATATTCTATATCTATTTGATCTATCCAATCACAAACGTTCATTTGCAACACGTGACTGTACAATATATAACCTTATTGGATGCACGTGCCTACAAAAAACAAGAGGGCCATGATGGCCCTATATCGCTCACCTGTTATCATTGCACTTGAGGACACGAAGGTCCTCAAAAAATATATTTAAGTCCAAAGGACAGGAACAACAAAGGGAAGAAATTTAACCAAAAAGAAAAAACAATTCTTACAAGGTACAGATATGTCAAAATGCACCTAAAAATTGGAGGTACCATCCATGTCGTACCACAGAAAAGTGGTCTCGGTTTTTCCCTACGCCCAATAATAAACAAGAGGACCATGATGGTCCTGAATCGCTCACCTCTTCCCACATGACCCAGTTTTGAGTATGACGTCGTTTTTTCTATTATTTGACATAGTGACCTAGTTTTTGAGCTCATGTGACTCAGTTTTGAACTTGACCTAGATATTATCAAGATAAAAATTCTGACCAATTTTCATGAAGATCCATTGAAAAATATAGTCTCTAGAGAGGTCGCAAGGTTTTTCTATTATTTGACCTATTGACCTAGTTTTTGAAGGTACGTGACCCTGTTTTGAACTTTGCTTAGATATCATCAAGGTGAACATTCTCACTAATTTTGATGAAGATCTCTTGAAAAATATGGCCTCTAGAGAGGTCACAAGGTTTTTCTATTTTTATACCTACTGGCCTAGTTTTTGACCGCACATGACCCAGTTTCGAAACTGACCTAGATATCATCAAGGTGAACATTCAGATCAATTTTCATGAAGATCCATTGAAAAATATGGCCTCTAGAGAGGTCAAAAGATTTTAATAATTTTAGACCTACTGACCTAGTTTTTGACCGCAGTTGACCCAGTTTCAAACTTGATCTAGATATCATCAAGATGAACATTCAGACAAGGTTTTTTTTATTATTTGACCTACTGACCTAGTTTTTAAGGCACGTGACCCAGTTTCAAACTTGACCTAGATATCATCAAGATGAACATTCTGACCAATTTTCATGAAGATCAATTCAAGGGTATGGCCTCTAGAGAGGTCACAAGGTTTTTCTATTTCAAGACCTACTGACCTAGTTTTTGATCGCAGTTGACCCAGTTTCAAACTTGACCTATATATCATCAAGATAAACATTCAGACCAACTTTCATACAGATCCCATGAAAAATATGGCCTCTAGAGAGGTCACAACGTTTTTTCATTATTTGACCTACTGACCTACTTTTTCACGGTACGTGACCCACTTTCGAATTTGACCTAGATATCATCAAGATGAACATTCTGGCCAATTTTTATGGAGATCCATTCACAGGTATGGCCTCTAGAGACGTCACAAGGTTTTTCTATTTTTAGACCTACTTACCTAGTTTTAACCGCACATGACCCTGTTTCAAACTTTAGCTAGATATCATCAAGATGAACATTCAGACCAATTTTCATACAGATCCCATGAAAAATATGGCCTTTATAGAGGTCACAAGGTTTTTCTGTTATTTGACCTACTGACCTAGTTTTTGAAGGGACGTGACCCACTTTCGAACTTGACCTAGATATCATCAAGATGAACATTCAGACCAACTTTCATACAGATCCCATGAAAAATATGGCCTCTAGAGAGGTCACAAGGTTTTTCTATTATTTGACCTACTGACCTAGTTTTTGACGGCACGTGACCCACTTTCGAACTTGATCTAGATATCATCAAGGTGAACATTTTGACCAATTTTCATGAAGATCTCATGAAATATATGGCCTCTAGAGAGGTCACAAGGTTTTTCTATTTTTAGACCTACTGACCTAGTTTTTGATGGCACATGACCCAATTTTGAACTTGACCTAGATATCATCAAGATGAACATTCAGACCAACTTTCATACAGATCCCATGAAAAATATGGCCTCTAGAGAGGTCACAAGGTTTTTCTATTATTTGACCTACTGACCTAGTTTTTGATGGCACGTGACCCAGTTTCGAACTTGACCTAGATATCATCAAGGTGAACGTTCTGACCAATTTTCATGAAGATCTTTTGAAATATATTGCCTCTAGAGAGGTCACAAGGTTTTTCTATTTTTTGACCTACTGACCTAGTTTTTGAAGGCACGTGACCCAGTTTCGAACTTGACCTAGATATCATCAAGTTGAACATTCTGACCAATTTTCATGAAGATCTTGTGAAAGATATGGCCTCTAGAGAGGTCACAAGGTTTTTCTATTTTTAGACCTACTGACCTACTTTTTGGCCACACATGACCCAGTTTCGAACTTGACCTAGAATTTACCAAGATGAACATTCTGACCCATTTTCATAAAGATCCCATGAAAACTGTGACCTCTAGAGATGTCACAAGGAAAAGTTTACGCACGGACGGACGCACGGACGATGGACGCTGCGTGATCACAAAAGCTCACCTTGTCACTTCCTGACAGGTGAATGTGACCGGTTAAAATGTCCCATGTTAAACATACGATAAAGCCCAAAACGCACGAAAATGTTCCGAATGTAAATCAGGTGAAGTAGGCGCTCTATGTACAGATTTTGATTATGTGTCTTGAAATCAAGAAGGCAGAAATACAATATTCAGTGAATAATCTTTAATTTAAACTAAAATAAAATAGATGTTAAATAACCTTTTTATTCTATATCTATTTTATTTTAGTTTAAATTAAAGATTATTCACTGAATATTGTATTTCTGCCTTCCTGATTTCAATATGCATAATCAAACTCTGTACATAGTGTCTAATTTAGCTGATTTACATTTGAAACATTTTCACGCGTTTCGGGCTTTATCGCACATATTCCACTCCAGAACATTGTAATACAATAGGTGTACAACACTGTGTAGCATACATATCCTCTACTGTTGAAGAATATGTATACGATACTATGTACCATACATATTCAACTACATGTCATTGTCATATGATTTTAAGTAGCTTACCATTCTTATGGGTTCATTACAATCTGTAGCTTACATATCCTGCTCTGGGTCAATGGCCTAGAATGGGTGATAATACTAGTATGAAGATAATAGCACAGTCTGGGCCATTGTCATGCTATGGGTGTATAATAATGATATTTAATGTATATATCCAACTGTTGGACATTGTCTGCAGTAGGTGTATGATACTATGTAGCTTACATTTCCCAGTCTGTGGAATTGTTATACAATGGGTGGGATGATACTATCCGGTCTGGGGCGTTGTTGTATAATATGTATGATACTTAATGTAGAGCGCAAAATTTTTGTAATTTTTTGGAAAAGTACGATATTAAACATAGCCAAGTTACTGGTATAAATATTTTTCTGTTTTACGTAAACAAGAAAAATTACCATGTAGACCTTCCAGCCTGATACAGTATGGGATTTATGGCAGTGACTTTGGCTAGTAGTAGTGGTTAAAATTGCATAATAAATGGTGTTGCTTAGATGTTGGATTAAGGCTGCTGACATACGACCCAACTGTAACCACAATCCAATGTTCGTACGCCATTGGAGGTTTGCTTTGTTAAGACACTTTAATTTGCTTGTTATGCATGTAGATCTTTCTTCTTATGCACAGTGTGCTGTTCTGCTATTCCAGTGATTCAATTTTTTTATGTTTTTATGAGATGTGATATTTATTGGGATATATTTGTAATAGGTAACATTAGGAAGTGAGGAAAACTACCACAGAGACAGCAAAAATAGAACCCATAAAACAAACTCTCAACACAAAGAGAAAGCCTTTGGGGTAAATGTTTGTTCCAAATTATCACCAAATGTTTACATACAACAAAATGGGTGGTTTTATTTTCTTTTGTCATAAAGGCCTTATGAAACTATACAATACAATATGTACATGAAAGATCCTTACCTGGAGCAAGATTTGCATCTTGACATGTCATTTTCAAAAACTTGCGTACCTCTGGAAATACCAGGATTGTTAAACACAGTCTGTGTTATCTTTGATGATACTGTGCTATAATGTCATAAATCATTTTTATATTTTCTACTCTTCCAACACTTCCTAAGTATTTCGTTTCAAATATAACCTGTCATCACAATTACATCTCTTATGGAAGCACCACACATGCTGGCATCTTTATGTATAAAAGAAACAGAGACAGTAATTAAAATGTCTTATGCTGCAGCTATCTGGCTCACTGAACGTTATATAGTAACATAAGAAAAGTGATAAGGGAAAGAATGACAACCCTAACAACAAATATTTTGGGTGGATGGATTGGGAAGTTCTCCCAAATGACATTCTCTCTGTGGTTTCTAACGGACAACTGTCTTCCCTCTCACTCAGATCAGTGCCCATTTAAGGTTAAATAATACAAAGGCAGTAGTTTATAAAAAGTAGCAGCAAATCTGAGAACTATGCCATAAATAAGTCTGTGATGTGTCAATTATTTTATTTTATATATATATATATATATACAAGTATATAAAAATAAAACAACCTAATGTCATACAATGCATTCTCTGTCTTCATTCAAATAACTTTGATACAATATATAATAAATTTGTTTCTCAAATAAATGTACATTCTAAAAAGTTTACATAACAAACATAATGGCATAAAAAAGACACAACATGATCCATCACCATGACAACAACTTTAGAATTCTCAAGGTATTTTGTATCAACAGTGTTAAACTTATGAGAACACTTTTAAGAGAATGGCAAAGTTTTTCTAATGTCCAATCTATTTGTTAGATCTCTTTAACCTTTACAGCTGAGAAACTGGCTGTTAATAATGATCATTTCAATATTTGATAAAAACTCCAAATTAAATAAGAATAAATGCACTTTTGATAAAATGATTTCTAGCAATGTTATGCCAATGTACATCCTTCAAGCCATATTTCGTTATATTGCCAGTTTTATTGTTTTACCAAGTTGTGTTGCAATACAAATATTTTGAAATATTGCCTGTTCCCCCTTTAATAAGCATGCAATTAAGTTAACAGCTGGACACAATTTATATGAAATTGATAATTAAATGTAAAAAGAAGTACATGTCACTTCATTTTGATAAAATATCTACTTTCTTGGTTAAACAGTTGTGTTACTGAGTATTTTCCATAATCCATTGCAAAACAAATGACAATATCTACAGGTGTACTGCCATCTTGCCAGGACTCAACAGCAATTTATCCGCTATCTCAGAAGAACTTTCCTATTTCATATAAAAATGATGACAAGGAAATAAGACTAACTAGAATGTGTCTGGAGGACACAGGGTGTGCCCCCGCTGGTACATTTGTCACAAATAACGGGAAACAATTCAAATGTTTGCAGTCTTAAAGGGGTATAGCCCCAAAAAACATTTTATGAAAAGGATTCATTATTCTAGGCCATATACTTTTTGAGCTATGAGCATCACAAACAAAAAATCCATTATTTTGGCTATTTCAAGGGCCATAACTCTGTAATAAGCACCAAGATTCCCAAGAAGAATGCCAAGTGTGCAGGGTCACATCCTGATAAAGATTCAATCAAGGTTTCATGAATTTACATCAAATACTTTATGAGCTACGCACACAATTAGGTGAAAATGTGCATTTTTACTATTTCAGGGGCCATAACTTTAAAAAAGGGGATGAAGCCAGCCAAAAAAAATAAGAGGTGCACAAGTTTATATCATGATCAAGACTCATGCAAGTATTCATTCATTTATATCATATACTTTTTGAGCTAGGTGTGTCACAAGGTGAAAATGTGCATTTTTGACTATTTCAGGGGCAATAACTCTGAAAATAGGGGGCAAGGGAATCAAAAAATAAGTGGTGCACAAGTTCATATCATGATAAAGACTCATTGCAAGGTTTAATCAATTTATATGAAACACTTTTTGAGTTAGGCACGTCACAAGATGAAAATGTGCAATTTTGACTATTTCAGGGGCCATACCTGTGGAAATAGTGGGCGGACTCAGATGAAAAATAGGAGGTGCGCATGTTCATATCATGATAAAGACTCGTGCAAGGTTTTATCAATTTATATTAAATACTTTTTGAGCTAGGAGTGTCACAAGGTGAAAATGTGCATTTTTGAGTATTTCAGGGGCCATAACTCTTAAAATAGGGAGCAGAGCCAGATGAAAATTAGAAGGTGCGCAAGTTCATATCGTGATTAAGACTCATGCAAGGTTTCATGAATCTGTAGCAAAAACTTTTTAAGCTAGGCATGTCACAATATGAAAATGTGCATTTTTTACTATTTCAGGGGCAATAACTCTGAAAAGAGTGGGTGAAGCCAGATGGAAAATAGGAGGTGTGCAAGTTCATATAATGATAAAGATTCATGCAAGGTTTTATTAATTTATATCAAATACTTTTTGAGCTAGGCATGTCATGAACATCGGACGGATGCACACATGAACGAACAAGACCAAATCTATATGCCACTACTTATGGAGAGTGGAGGTGGGGACAAAAGTAAGAATGTTACGGCACTTGTCCCAAAACTTTCTGAACACCCCTTGTATTGATGAATAAAATATTTTTTTGTTAACTGTTAACCAGGGAATTTACTGACGTTGCTATAAATTCTAGGCTTGGTCTATTTGTGTATGCTAGTTTTAACATACCTTAATAACAAATGCAATGAAATATTATTGAACTAGCATATGCAGAAGTGAAAAATATGTCTAAAAATAGGCCTTATTTACATAATATGCATCATTTGAAAAAACACACACAACACTTGCAGTATTACTTAAAACATAACTTTCTTGTACTAAAACCCTGCCAAGTCTTACATACAAGTATATAAATGTATCATGAAAATAAGATAATAAACAATATGAATTACAAGAGGACCAAAATGTCCCTAAGTTGCTCACCTGAAACTGACAATTTGATCTTGAATGTATGTATGTCAACTGAATCATGAATGGTAACAACTTTGTTTAATATAAAATGTTTTTTCTATTTTAAGATTTTGCAGTCCCTAAAATTAGTCAAGTGAAACCATTTGAACGTATTTGAGTGAGAACTTTATAAAGATGCTACAGACCAAGTTTGCTGATGATACATTGAGCAGTTCAAGAAAATCTTATTTCATTGTTTTTCTACTTTTCCTTCTGATGGCTCTATGAATAAATTGAGCTGAACCCCTTAAACCAAACTGACAATGTAACAATTTGAACAAATAAAGGAGAAGATCTTAATATGAGGATGCTGTAGACCAAGTTTTGTGACACTCCATCAAGCAGTTCATGAAAAGAAGTTGTTTAAAGGTGTTTCCATTTTTAGCTATGGTAACTCTAAAATCTGTCAAGCATAGCCATTTGAATAAATCTGAGAGTGGACCAAGTTAGGTGATGATCCAGCAAGCAGTTCGTTAATAGTCATTTAAAGATGAGATTTTTCTATTTTTAGCTCTGATTGCCCTTGAAATAAATCAAGTGGAACCATCTGAACAAGTCTGATAGAGGACCTTACAGGGATACTACAGTCGCAACTTTGGTGATGATAAATTCAGTGGTTCACGAGGAGTTTTTTTTTTTTTTTTAGCTGCAGCAGCTTTATATCAGTCAAGCAGAAGCATTTGAATAAAACTAGGAAGGACCTTACTAGGATCATACAAACCAAGTTTGGTGATGATCTATAAGGCAGTTCATGAGAAGAAGGCATTTAAAAGTGTGAAACCTAACACCAGATGACGGACACTGGTCAGTCACAATAGCTCACCCTGACCCTCTGGTTCAGATGAGATGATAATAGCACTGTGCTTTCAGTGTCTTCTCTATGAAATTGTAATATGTTCCAATCATCAACAAAACCATTCACCATCAATACATTCCATTCCCACTCCCAGTTACCAGTAAATTATTCCATTCACACTTCTAATACAACCATTTTTCAATCACTGGAAGGAAAGTTTATGATAAGTCAGACTACTGGGACTGTATTCATCAATATTTATATCTCAGGTTTAGACTTCATCTCTAAAATTTCAAGTTACCATACCTTCTTTTGTATTTCATTTATACTGTCGAAATTTTAACCTTTACCCTGCTAAATTTCTATAATGGACTTGTTCATCATTCAATTTGGACAATACCATTTACTTTTCGAATGGGTGTTCACTGAAAATTTCCTGACTGAATAGCAATTAGTGCAGACCAAGATCAGACTGCATCTCATTTTGTGCTCATAAAAAATATTTTTTCAATCAAAGTTTGGGGTTACAAGCTGTTGTCTTTAAAAAGAAAGAGAGCATTGATGAGTACAGGACCAGTAGACTGAATATTATATACAATGGTTTTACTTTAGCAAACTGTTTGACTCAAACATTTAGCACAGTCATGGATATGGACAAGCAGTACCTATAAAAATAATTTCATTTCAGCTACACGGGACAAACTTTCAACAGTGTGAATATGGCAAAAGAATACCATGAACTAAAAGTGACATGAAAAATATTTATGATCAAGTTCAGTTCAGTTCAATTCAAACTTCTTCACTCACTCTACTTTATTTGCAGATATATGAATTTGTTCAGTATTTCTGTTCTTCAAAAGGCAGGATTGATCATTCCTATAAACATAGTTCAATGCATTTAGTATGTATGTTACAATCAACAAAACTTCAAATATCCCCTCAATATTGCAAAATTATCATAACATGAATATAATGATATCATAGCACTGCTTAATTCATTTGAAATTTTAATGTTATTCACAACTGTTTTTTTTGTATGCGTGAGAAATTTTATGAATGCATTGTTAGTAATATGAAATGATATTGCCTAAAGATTGAGGGAGTTTAAGAAATTTGTTAATTGTACTGTGATTTCATCAGAAAGCTGTACTTGAATTACGAAATTTAGTAAGTTATTTTCTTGCTGCAAGGCAGGATTTTCCTGTGTTTTAAACAGTGCTAGAAAAACTTACATTAGCTTCAAATGCTACTAAAATATTTTATTTTTTCTTAAATTATTTCAATTCTTTGAAGAATATGGTATGCAAGAAAACAAATCTATCACTGGCTGTAGATGTGAAAGGAAATACCTGGGCACCTCTCAGGGTAACTGTTTGTTTTTTTTTCAGTAACTAGACAGAACCTCGTTACTGCCTATAGAGTTACCATTGAGATGGATATTTCTATCTGCAGCTTCTCCCAGTGAAAGAATTCTTACAATCTTGTGACATTAACCATGCATACAGTTAAGTCAATCTATTTCTCTTTTTAGTCAAGTCAGTATATTGTATGATACATACATGATATTTACTGTATTACAATATTAATAATTATTTAGAACATTTAACACTTCAACATAACAGAACAAACACTGTCAACTATTTTCACATCTACCCGTCGGCAAGGCTGCATAGAATATTGCACGGGAATTGTAGTCCAGAGGAATGTATAACAGTCTGGTAAATATTGTTACAACAGCATTATCACAGGCACCTGACAATCCAGTAAATGACTGGAATATTTATTCTTCACCTGGTCGCGGATCTGCCGCAGATAACAACTCTGTATGTTCATCATCAGAACCGTCCACAGAGTTATTTTCTGCAACAGTCCTCTGAAAAAGAAAATTTAAAAATATCATTATCATGCAAAACACAATCAAACTGACTGTTAAGGTATTTATTGAACAAAATCATTATGAACTGTAAACTTTAAAAAAAACAAAAAACAATGTAGTTACATTTTAGGACAGAGACAACAAATTATTAGATTCTCATTTGGATTTTGGAAAAAATTGGGGCCAGTAGAAACTTATTTTTCATTTATCATTTTTGAAACAATGGAGACCAAAGGTCAAAACTTACTAAATATTTGACAAATAAGGTCAAAATTGTGTACTGGTTATACTAGTGTATGTTGTTTCTTTTAATTGCCTATGTAAATAAAATTCCTCTTAATATAAATAAAAACATTATTTCACAAGATAAAAAGAACCTGAACAAATAAAAAAAATATTATTTTTTTTGGAATGAGGTTTTTTTAGCATAAAGTAGTACCATTAAATTCCTATAAAACTTATTGATCTAATACTTTTTACTTAGCAGATAAATGGTTTAACAGCAGTACCTTTTGGTTTACAAATCTGAAGATAAATAAGTTTGGTACATAGAAGGGATCTTAAGAAGGTAGGGGTGAAAAGATCTCTTTTATGTGAAAAACATGACATCAAGGTAACTGTGCATGGCATGTAGGGAGAATAACTGTAGAATGAATGCATGGAATAAATAAACATGAATGCATGTAATAAATAAACATATTTACTAAATTATCAGGTGGCTGAAATGAAGAATTATTTAATGTGAAATCTAATCAATATCAATTACTGCTAATGAGACCACTACCGTATAGCGGGTTATTTCTACGGGGGGAATATTTCTGCGTTTCTGCGGTCTCTCTGTAGAATCGCAAAAATATTTCCAGCAGAATATTTATCCAACAAAAATTTAAAACGCAAAAAAAATCTGCATTTTTCATCAACGTTGTTTCACGATATGTTACCCGAGTTAATCCGAAGTTCACAATGGCATGGTCTAATTATTTGAAATTACCGTCGTCATCTAACAATTACCGATAATGGTATAATTAGTTGTGATGGTCAATCGAATCCTAACTGTTAATCCCTTAGAAAACGTTTGTTTGTTTGTTTGATTGATTTTTTTTGTGAATGTATTAAACTGAGTGAATTTTACTTCAGTTGTTCTTAATAATCCCTTATGAATATCTTCCGAACTATACCTTAGTAACCTTTATACTTGTGCAACCGTTATACCGATATACCGTAGTTTGCAGTTGTAGTGTGTACACTTGCTGTTGGACTTACATTTGTTCAATTCACATGTTATTATATCCTACAATGTATTCATTAAAAGCAAAGCTACTTAACAGCAGTTACCAGTAATTTAGTTTATTGTTTTCATACGCTATCATTCTCACGACGTCCGATCATGCGGGAACTATCTCCTCCTTGGTATCGAAAACGCAGAAATTTCACTCCTTTTTATGTGAAAACGCAGAAATTAAACACGCAGAAATTTCTTTCACAATTTTTGGGACCAAAACGCAGAATATTTTGACCGCAGAAATAACCCGCTATACGGTATGTTGCAAAATTAATGAAAGCACTTTGTCTGGCTACTATCAGGATAGGCCAACTTCCGTAAACATTCTAAAGAAAAAAAAAAAACACAACATTTTTTAACCCTTAGCCTGCTGCAGGCGAATTTAACAGCCTTTGCAAACAGCTTGGAACCAGATCAGACGCTGATTAAATCGGCATCTGATCAGGTTCCAAGCTGTTTGCTACTCTGACAATATTTCTTCCAATTTTGGAGCAAATTGAATGAACTTTACAATTTTAGCAGACGACATTTCCAGCAGACGACAATTTATCTAGCATGCTAAAGGTTAATTATTAATTGTTTGTGAACAACATGAAGAGAGTACCAAAGTGAAATCTGCATAATTCTATGCCAGAAACATCTTACTTTGGAAGAAAATATGCTCCGCAACAACAAAAAAAACTCTGAAGGTAAACCCTATTTATACTTACGTCTAATTGTCAAATGCTCTGGTACCCCTCACGTTTGAGGTTTGTACTTTCCCATTCTATAACGGAGAATGACAGGGAACCAATGGAACCAACAATAACCATTATAAGAAGCTGCCATTTGAGAATCAAATAATCACTGTAGAAAAACGCTACTGCAGCAGCTATTGACTGTAAAGAAAAAGTAAAAATTAGGATTACAAGAGGGCTAGAGGGCTATAGTGGCCCTAAGTCGCTCACTTAATTTAAAACAATTTACCAATTTGAACAAATTTGAAAGAAGACCTTATAATGATGCTACAGACCAAGTTTGATGAAGATCCATCAAGCAGTTCATGAAAAGAAGTTGTTAAAGGTCTTTTATTTTCAGCTCTGGAGGTCCCTAAAACTTGATAAAGATCCATGCCAGGATGCAGCTGACCAAGTCTGATACAGATTTAAATACTCATATCGAATAGTCTTAATTGTGACCTACTGACCTACCTTCTTGTTTTGAAGTTACAGCATAGAAATTTGGATCTCATGTATAATTTTTATAGAGATTTCAACAGTCTTCTTGAATAGTCTTAATCATGACCTGCTGAAAGTACAGCATAGAAATTTTGACCACATGTATAACTTTTGATACAGATTTCAATACTTCAATATGGGTGTGGCATATATTGACCCCAGAGTCATGATGTGAACAATCTTGGTAGAGAAATACTAGAGCATGCCACATACTAAATATCAAAGCTCATGTGCCCACTCTCCCCACACCATCCAGGCGGGCCATTTTTAACCCCAGGGGGCTAATTTGAATAATCTTGGTAGAGGACCACTAGATGATGCTACACACCAAAAATGGAAGCCCTAGGCCCTCTGCTTTTGGACAAGAAGATTTTCAAAGGTTTTCCCTGTCTATATAAACATGCGACCCCCAGGGCGGGGTATATCTGACCCTATGCGGATTGGTAGAAGACCATAAGATGATGCTACATACCAAAATATCGAAGCACTAGGACCTGTGGTTTTGGACAAGAAGGTTTTTAAAGTTTTTCCTTTCAGTTGCCATGGAAATGAGTTCTCTACGGAATTCAATTCTTTGAATAAATTTTAAAGAAGACCATCCAAGGAACATCCCTGTGAAGTTTCATCATACTTGAAACCTGGTGGTTTAGGAGAAGATGTTGTTTAAAGGAAAATGTTGTTGGATGAAGTACGATGGATGCCAGACAATCAATGACCACAATAACTCAACCCTTACGCACTCAAAAAATATCATAATACTGTGTGATACTTATTGTGGTATTGAACTGCAGGTGTTATTTTTGCGCAGGGGGTCTTTATTTCCATGTTAAAATAAACTAAAAATGCTTTATTTTCAAATGAAACTAGTGCTTTTTACAGTCAGGTGGCATTTGTTCACAGGAGGACTTTATCACAGGTTATACTGTTCTAGATTTCAAAGAGTTTATAATTACTTTTTTCCACTTCTTACAGATTTATTACCTGAATAAACTTGAATATAGCAAATGCAGGTGAGCTATCCTCAGGGAACATGAATCCTAGTAGTGAATAGATCTGTGTGTTGAAGCTGCTGTCACCTAGACCCAGTAGAAAGCTGCACAAGATAGCTACATACTTGCTGAAAAAATAAACATAGAGAAGCTATACATTGCTTAAAATATACACACTGTACAGCTACATATCTGTTGAACATATACATTAAGTACAGGAACATATCTGCTGAAAATGTACACAGTATAGCTATATATCTGCTGAAAATATACTTACTTTGTTTGATGCCTCCATGGACAATTTACTTTGTTGTCATGTATGCTGCCTCTATTGGCAATGTACTCACTTTGTTGTCATGTACATTGACTCATCAGTAGGATCTACGGGTGATTTACTTATTTTGTTGTCATGTACATTGACTCATCGGAAGGATCTATGGGTGATTTACTTACTTTGTTGTCATGTACATTGACTCATCGGTAGGATCTATGGGTGATTTACTTATTTTGTTGTCATGTATGTTGCCTCATCAGTAGGATCTATGGGTGATTTACTTACTTTTACATGTACATTGACTCATCGGTAGGATCTATGGGTGATTTACTTACTTTGTTGTCATGTACGTTGATTCATCAGTAGGATCTATGGGTGATTTACTTACTGTGTTGTCATGTACATTGACTCATCAGTAGGATCTATGGGTGATTTACTTACTTTGTTGTCATGTATGTTGACTCATCAGTAGGTTCTATGGGTGATTTACTTACTTTGTTGTCATGTATGTTGACTCATCAGTAGGTTCTATGGGTGATTTACTTACTTTGTTGTCATGTATGTTGACTCATCGGTAGGATCTATGGGTGATTTACTTACTTTGTCATGTACATTGACTCATCAGTAGAATCTATTGGTGATTTACTTACTTTGTCATGTACATTGACTCATCAGTAGGATCTATGGGTAATTTACTTACTTTCTTGTCATGTATATTGCCTCATCAGTAGGATCTATGGGTGATTTACTTACTTTGTTGTCATGTATGTTGACTCATCAGTAGGTTCTATGGGTGATTTACTTACTTTGTCATGTACATTGACTCATCAGTAGGATCTATTGGTGATTTACTTACTTTGTCATGTACATTGACTCATCAGTAGGATCTATGGGTGATTTACTTACTTTCTTGTCATGTATATTGCCTCATCAGTAGGATCTATGGGTGATTTACTTACTTTGTCATGTACATTGACTCATCGGTAGGATCTATGGGTGATTTACTTACTTTGTTGTCATGTATGTTGACTCATCAGTAGGATCTATGGGTGATTTACTTATTTTGTTGTCATGTACATTGACTCATCAGTAGGATCTATGGGTGATTTACTTATTTTGTTGTCATGTGCATTGACTCATCAGTAGGATCTATGGGTGATTTACTTATTTTGTTGTCATGTACACTGACTCATCAGTAGGATCTATGGGTGATTTACTTACTTTGTTGTCATATACATTGACTCATCAGTACGATCTATGGGTGATTTACTTACTTTGTTTACTTTGTTGTCATGTACATTGACTCATCGGTAGGATCTATGGGTGATTTACTTACTTTGTCATGTACACTGACTCATCAGTAGGATCTATGGGTGATTTACTTACTTTGTTGTCATATACATTGACTCATCAGTACGATCTATGGGTGATTTACTTATTTGTTGTCATGTATGTTGACTCATCAGTAGGATCTAAGGGTGATTTACTTACTTTGTTGTCATGTACATTGACTCATCAGTATGTGTGTTTGTGTGTGTTCGGGTTTAACGTCTTTTTCAACAATTTTTCAGTCATATAAACGACGGTGTCTACTTGTAGCAGTGAGCACAATGCCCAACTTTATAGTGCTGCCTCACTGGAATATCAAGCCGTAGACATGTGACATGATACCCCACCCAGTCACATTATACTGACACCGGGCTGACCAGGCCTAGCACTATCCCCTTAATGCCGAGCGCCAAGCCAGGAAGCTGCTAGTACCATTTTTTTACGTCTTTGGTATGACGCGGCCGGGAATCGAACCCACGACCTCCCGCACCCGAAGCGGATGACTCATCAGTAGGATCTATGGGTGATTTACTTACTTTGTCATGTACATTGACTCATCAGTAGGATCTATGGGTCATTTACTTATTTTGTTGTCATGTACATTGACTCATCAGCAGGATCTATGGGTTATTTACTTATTTTGTTGTCATGTATGTTGACTCATCAGTAGGATCTATGGGTGATTTACTTACTTTGTTGTCATGTATGTTGACTCATCAGTAGGATCTATGGGTGATTTACTTACTTTGTCATGTACATTGACTCATCAGTAGGATCTATGGGTGATTTACTTATTTTGTTGTCATGTACATTGACTCATCAGTAGGATCTATGGGTGATTTACTTACCTTGTTGTTATGTATGTTGACTCATCAGTAGGATCTATGGGTGATTTACTTACTTTGTTGTCATGTATGTTGACTCATCAGTAGGATCTATGGGTGATTTACTTGGCAGATTGATGAAGATGAGGTAGAAACATGCCATATGTATTACATAACCAAACATCACAATAATGTCTCGGCCATGACGATTTGTTCTCTTTGCCATCAGTCCAAACAATGTACCACCTATAATATACAGTTGACATTGTATTAAGAGACCGCTCAAGGGACTGCTAAAAAGTGGTCACTTAATGGAATGGTCTCTTAATGAATTTCTTTCAGGTGAAGAGAAAAGTTATTTCTAACTGTTAATGTAACTGTATTTATTATGAACATACATGTATATATATTTCAAAATGTATACATGTACATTGTGTATTATCTCTGTTCTATACAATCAAATAAACACCATTATCATCATCATAATTATCAATCATCATCAGCATCATCATCATTATTATCATCATCATTTTTTTCTTAAGATAATCTTCAATTTTAGTTTAGTTTTTGTTTCTGAGTAGAAATGTTACTAAAATTTTGATCAACAACCATAATTGTTCACCATTTCGACTGTTATAAAGGTTAATTGCATTCAGTCAGGTGCAAAAGCTACTCACTAACTACACAGGTGAAGAAATGCCCAGCGGGAATTTGGTACTTGGTTGCTTAACAGATACTTTTGTCGAATATTTTACATGTCGGGACTACATTAATGTGGTAGCTAGTCATTTAATAATAAAGCTGTTTAATGGAATGAATTTATGTACTGAAAACGTTCAGGAGGGATTCTGACCAGTTGTTTAATACAAAAATTGCTTAATAGAGGTGGTCGCAAGTACAATGTTGACTGTATACAAACATAACTGAACTGAAACAATATTACAAAACAAGCAGTTCATGATTTGAATAAACTTGGTAGAAAACCACTACACAATGCTACATGCCAAATATCCAAGTGCTAGAGCTTGAGGTTTAAGGCATTCAAGAAGATTTAAAGGTTCTTCTTATATAAACAAGTGACCCCTGGGTAAGGCTAATTTTGACAAACTTGTTAAAGAAAAACTACACTTTATAAAGCTACATGCCAAATATCTAAGCTCAGGGGCTTGAGGTTTTGGACAAGAACATTTTCAAAGTTTTCCTATATAAGTCTATGTAAAACAAGATACGAAATAAACTATTTTTACGTTTTTGAGGATGAAAAGGTCAAACTTGGGGTTGGGGAGTAACGTTGGGGAAATGACTTGATACTATGAGACAGTATCAAGAAACACTATAAACTAAAGGTACAACAAGAGTACCAGATTGTCACAAAATACGCATGTCTAAATAGCTAAATTCGCAGTTTTCGAGTAATACAAGGGCCATAATCCAAGAGTGCCTAGGGCGATTTGTCTGGTTATCGTACTTGGCCTAGATATTATGCCCATAAACATTGTCAGCGAGTTTCGTGAAGATCGGATGAAAACTGTTCGACTTAAGAGAGCGGAAAAGGCTAAATTCTCAGTTTTTCAAGTAATTCAAGGGCCATAATTCTAGAGTGCCTTAGGCGATTTGGCTGGTTATTGAATCTGGCCAAGATATTATGCCCGCAAACATTGTCAGCAAGTTGGATGAAGATCAAATGAAAACTGTTCGACTTAGAAAGCGGACAAGGCTAAATTCCCAGTTTTTCAAGTAGAAAACTGTTGGACTTGGAGAGCGGACAACACTAAATTCGCAGTTTTTCAAGTAATTCAAGCACCATAATCCAAGAGCGCCTGGGGCGATTTGGCTGGTTATCAAACTTGGCCAAGATATTATGCCCACAAACATTGTCAGCAAGTTTGACGAAGATCGGATGAAAACTGTTCGCCTTAGAGAGGGGACATGCTTTGGATGCTGACTGCCGCCTGCCAGGGGTGTTCACATAATACGCCCCACTTTTTCAGAGTCCATTTTAGAAATATAGCAGGGCAAGTGTTTTAAAGAAATTATGAATGATAGCCGGATAGATGACTGATATCCAGCTATCTAAAAAGCATTCCATGAGAACTTCATGCTCAAGTGAGCTAAAAAAAGAACAGTAAAAATATTGTGGATACATGTAAATCATAACTTTTTGCTTAACCCCATCAAATCATTTCATAGCCTAAAAATCATCTAACCACAATATACTTATAAATAAAATGAATAATAATTTCACTCAAGACTGAACAATCAAAGTGAGTTTACTTGACATTCTAACAGCAGCTTTTGCTGGAGACATTAACAGAACCAGAGTCATGTTCCCATTACTAACACCGAGACATAAATAAATACTCTTCAACAGCATAAATAAAATTAACTTAATCTTTAGTTTCTAATAATGACTTGAGTAGTTAACATGTTCCTCCGCTGTTTTTCTTGTAATGTCTATGTTTGAATAACTTGAAACTCTGGAAAACTCGAGTAGTCTGTCCATCTCCATGTGACTTCAAGCAATTAAAATTTTACTGCAAAATATTTTCCTTCTAAATGCTAAAAGTTTGAAAAACTACATGCCCCTCTTCTATTTAATGCTGGGGGAATAAAACAAACAAACAGACCTATGATTTCTCCTGCTCCAATAAACATTCCAGATATTCCAATGAGGCCTTTGGATTCATCACCAAAGTATTTTGTGTTGGATAGACATGTACTGTACACACCACTGAAAAACGTCAACTCTAAACCTGCAAGTGTAAAATATTTATAGATAAAAAAACTGAATACGGTTTTACTACAACCAAAGAGTAATTTAAAGTGGAAACAATATCCTGCTCCTCAATTTCAATGTGGCAATTTTCAATTCTGACATTGCTGTATTAATGGCTGCTAGTCACTTTGTCAACTTCACCAGTAAAATGACAATCCAAGACTTCATGTCATCAAAATACATTTTTTCCAGGGCTCCGGAACATATTTTCATTTTTGTCTTTTTAAACAAGAGGACCATGATGGTCCTGAATCGCTCACCTCTTCCCACATGACCCAGTTTTGAGTATGACGTCGTTTTTTCTATTATTTGACATAGTGACCTAGTTTTTGAGCTCATGTGACCCTGTTTTGAACTTGACCTAGATATTATCAAGATAAAAATTCTGACCAATTTTCATGAAGATCCATTGAAAAATATGGTCTCTAGAGAGGTCACAAGGTTTTTCTATTATTTGACCTATTGACCTAGTTTTCAAAGGTATGTGACCCTGTTTTGAACTTTACCTAGATATCATCAAGGTGAACATTCTCACTAATTTTCATGAAGATCTCATGAAAAATATGGCCTCTAGAGAGGTCACAACGTTTTTCTATTTTTATACCTACTGGCCTACTTTTTGACCGCACTTGACCCAGTTTCGAAACTGCCTAGATATCATCAAGGTGAACATTCAGATCAGTTTTAATGAAGATCCACTGAAAATAATGGCCTCTAGAGAGGTCAAAAGATTTTATTAATTTTAGACCTACTGACCTAGTTTTTGATCGCAGTTGACCCAGTTTCAAACTTGACCTAGATATCATCAAGATGAACATTCAGACCAACTTTCATACAGATCCCATGAAATGTATGGCCTCTAGAGAGGTCACAAGGTTTTTTATTATTTGACCTACTGACCTAGTTTTTTAAGGCACGTGACCCAGTTTCAAACTTGACCTAGATATCATCAAGGTGAACATTCTGACCAATTTGTATGGAGATCCATTCAAAAGTATGGCCTCTAGAGAGGTCACAAGGTTTTTCTATTTTTAGACCTACTGACCTAGTTTTTAACCGCACATGACCCTGTTTCGAACTTGACCTAGATATCATCAAGATGAACATTCAGACCAATCTTCATACAGATCTCATGAAAAATATGGCCTCTAGAGACGTCACAAGGTTTTTCTATTATTTGACCTACCTACCTAGTTTTTGATGGCACATGACCCACTTTCGAACTTGACCTAGATATCATCAAGATGAACATTCAGACCAACTTTTATACAGATCCCATGAAAAATATGGCCTTTAGAGAGGTCACAAGGTTTTTCTATTATATGACCTACTGACTTAGTTTTTGAAAGCACGCGACCCACTTTCGAACTTGACCTAGATATCATCAAGGTGAACGTTCTGACCAATTTTCATGAAGATCTTGTGAAATATATGGCCTCTAGAGAGGTCACAAGGTTTTTCTATTTTTAGACCTACTGACCTAGTTTTTGACCGCACTTGACCCAGTTTCGAACTTGACCTAGACATCATCAAAATGAACATTCAGACCAACTTTCATACAGATCCCATGAAAAATATGGCCTTTAGAAAGGTCACAAGGTTATTCTTTTATATGACCTACTGACCTAGTTTTTGAAGGCACGCGACCCAGTTTTGAACTTGACCTAGATAACATCAAGGTGAACGTTCTGACCAATTTTCATGAAGATCTTGTGAAATATATGGCCTCTAGAGAGGTCACAAGGTTTTTCTATTTTTAGATCTACTGACCTAGTTTTTGACCGCACGTGACCTAGTTTCAAACTTGACCTAGATATCATCAAGGTGAACATTCTGACCAATTTTCATGAAGATCTTGTGAAATATATGGCCTCTAGAGAGGTCACAAGGTTTTTCTATTTTTAGACCTACTGACCTAGTTTTTGACGGCACGTAACCCAGTTTTGAACTTGACCTAGATATCATCAAGATGAACATTCTGACCAACTTTCATAAAGATCCCAATAAAAATGTGACCTCTAGAGTGGTCACAAGCAAAAGTTTACGGACACACGCACGCACGGACGACGGACACCGCGCGATCACAAAAGCTCACCTTGTCACTTTGTAACAGGTGAGCTAAACAAGAGGACCATGATGGTCCTGAATCGCTCACCTCTTCCCACATGACCCAGTTTTGAGTATGACGTCGTTTTTTCTATTATTTGACATAGTGACCTAGTTTTTGAGCTCATGTGACCCAGTTTTGAACTTGACCTAGATATCATCAAGGTGAACATTCTCGCTAATTTTCATGAAGATCTCATGAAAAATATGGCCTCTAGAGAGGTCACAAGGTTTTTCTATTTTTATACCTACTGGCCTAGTTTTTGACCGCACGTGACCCAGTTTTGAAACTGACCTAGATATCATCAAGGTGAACATTCAGATCAATTTTCATGAAGATCCATTTAAAAATATGGCCTCTAGAGAGGTCAAAAGATTTTAATAATTTTAGACCTACTGACCTAGTTTTTGACCACAGTTGACCCAGTTTCAAACTTGACCTAGACATCATCAAGATGAACATTCAGACCAACTTTCATACAGATCCCATGAAAAGTATGGCCTCTAGAGAGGTCACAAGGTTTTTTTATTATTTGACCTACAGACCTAGTTTTTTATGGCACATGACCCAGTTTCAAACTGGACCTAGATATCATCAAGGTGAACATTCTGACCAATTTTCATGAAGATCCATTCAAGGGTATGGCCTCTAGAGAGGTCACAAGGTTTTTCTATTTCAAGACCTACTGACCTAGTTTTTGATCGCAGTTGACCCAGTTTCAAACTTGACCTATATATCAGCAAGTTAAACATTCAGACCAATTTTCATACAGATCCCATGAAAAATATGGCCTCTAGAGAGGTCACAGCGTTTTTTCATTATTTGACCTACTGACCTACTTTTTGAGGGCACGTGACCCACTTTCGAACTTGACCTAGATATCATCAAGATGAACATTCTGACCAATTTTTATGGAGATCCATTCACAAGTATGGCCTCTAGACAGGTCACAAGGTTTTTCTATTTTTAGACCTACTGACCTAGTTTTTGACCGCACATGACCCTGTTTCGAACTTGACCTAGATATCATCAAGATGAACATTTAGACCAACTTTCATACATATCCCATGAAAAATATGGCCTTTAGAAAGGTCACAAGGTTTTTCTATTATATGACCTACTGACCTAGTTTTTGAAGGCACGCGACCCAGTTTTGAACTTGACCTAGATAACATCAAGGTGAACGTTCTGACCAATTTTCATGAAGATCTTGTGAAATATATGGCCTCTAGAGAGGTCACAAGGTTATCTATTTTTAGATCTACTGACCTAGTTTTTGACCGCACGTGACCTAGTTTCAAACTTGACCTAGATATCATCAAGGTGAACATTCTGACCAATTTTCATGAAGATCTTGTGAAATATATGGCCTCTAGAGAGGTCACAAGGTTTTTCTATTTTTAGACCTACTGACCTAGTTTTTGACGGCACGTAACCCAGTTTTGAACTTGACCTAGATATCATCAAGATGAACATTCTGACCAACTTTCATAAAGATCCCAATAAAAATGTGACCTCTAGAGTGGTCACAAGCAAAAGTTTACGGACGCACGCACGGACGGACGACGGACACCGCGCGATCACAAAAGCTCACCTTGTCACTTTGTGACAGGTGAGCTAAACAAGAGGACCATGATGGTCCTGAATCGCTCACCTCTTCCCACATGACCCAGTTTTGAGTATGACGTCGTTTTTTCTATTATTTGACATAGTGACCTAGTTTTTGAGCTCATATGACCCAGTTTTGGACGTGACCTAGATATCATCAGGGTGAACATTCTCACTAATTTTCATGAAGATCTCATGAAAAATATAGCCTCTAGAGAGGTCACAAGGTTTTTCTATTTTTATACCTACTGGCCTAGTTTTTGACCGCACGTGACCCAGTTTTGAAACTGACCTAGATATCATCAAGGTGAACATTCAGATCAATTTTCATGAAGATCCATTTAAAAATATGGCCTCTAGAGAGGTCAAACGATTTTAATAATTTTAGACCTACTGACCTAGTTTTTGACCACAGTTGACCCAGTTTCAAACTTGACCTAGACATCATCAAGATGAACATTCAGACCAACTTTTACAGATCCATGAAAGTATGGCCTCTAGAAGGTCACAAGGTTTTTCTATTTTTGACCTACTGACCTAGTTTTTTAGGCACATGACCCTGTTTCAAACTGACCTAGATATCATCAAGGTGAACATTCTGACCAATTTTCATGAAGATCCATTCAAGGGTATGGCCTCTAGAGAGGTCACAAGGTTTTTCTATTTCAAGACCTACTGACCTAGTTTTTGAATCCGCAGTTGACCCAGTTTTCAAACTTGACCTATATATCACAAGTTGAAACATTCGACCAATTTTCATACAGATCCCATGAAAAATATGGCCTCTAGAGAGGTCACACGGTTTTTCATTATTTGACCTACTGACCTACTTTTTGAGGCACGTGACCAGTTTCGAACTTGACCTAGATATCATCAAGATGAACATTCTGACCAATTTTATGGAGATCCATTCACAAGTATGGCCTCTAGACAGGTCACAAGGTTTTTCTATTTTTAGACCTACTGACCTAGTTTTTGACCGCACATGACCCTGTTTCGAACTTGACCTAGATATCATCAAGATGAACATTCAGACCAACTTTCATACAGATCCCATGAAAAATATGGCCTTTAGAGGGTCACAAGGTTTTCTATTATTTGACGTACTGGACCTAGTTTTTGATGCACATGACCCACTTTCGAACTTGATCTAGATATCATCAAGATGAACATTCAGACCAACTTTCATACAGATCCCATGAAAAATATGGCCTCTAGAGAGGTCACAAGGTTTTACTATTATTTGACCTACTGACCTAGTTTTTGATGGCACGTGACCCACTTTCGAACCTGACCTAGATATCATCAAGGTGAACATTCAGACCAATTTTCATGAAGATCTCATGAAGTATATGGCCTCTAGAGAGGTCACAAGGTTTTTCTATTTTTGGACCTACTGACCTAGTTTTTGACCCCACTTGACCCAGTTTCGAACTTGACCTAGATATCATCAAGATGAACATTCAGACCAACTTTTATACAGATCCCGTGAAAAATATGGCCTTTAGAGAGGTCACAAGGTTTTTCTGTTATTTGACCTACTGACCTAGTTTTTGAGGGCACGTGACCCAGTTTCAAACTTGACCTAGATATCATCAAGTTGAACGTTCTGAATAATTTTCATGAAGATCTTGTGAAATATATGGCCTCTAGAGAGGTCACAAGGTTTTTCTATTTTTAGACCTACTGACCTAGTTTTTGTGGCAGGTGACCCAGTTTCAAACTTGACCTAGATATTATCAAGTTGAACATTCTGACTAATTTCCATGAAGATCTTGTGAAATATATGGCCTCTAGAGAGGTCACAAGGTTTTTCTATTTTTAGACCTACTGACCTAGTTTTTGATGGCACTTGACCCAGTTTCGAACTTGACCTAGATATCATCAAGATGAACATTCTGACCAACTTTCATAAAGATCCCACAAAAAATGTGACCTCTAGAGTGGTCACAATCAAAAGTTTACGGACGCACGCACGGACGCACGCACGGACGGACGCACGGACGACGGACGCCGGACGCCGCGTGATCACAAAAGCTCACTTTGTCACTTTGTGACAGGTGAGCTAAAAAACAACAAGAAACGAAGTAATATGCACTCTTAGAGACTTACTGCAATAGGTGCCATGTTTATGTGCATGATTATGTTAAATAAGAAATAATCTATAGCAAAAGAGTGTTTTAACACTGTTTCATAATTTATGCACAATGGGCGGTTATACGTTGGGCATAATAATATCATGAGAGCGCAGCCCGAGTGAAATTATTTGTACGACATATTACTGCCCAAGTGTATAAATAGTGTTAAAACACTCTTTTGCTATAAATTATTTCAATTCTAATATGCCCTTAATCTAAAACAGTAGATATAATATAGTAGTGCTCTTTCTTGGTCGCAAGAAAAACTTTGACGTCATTCTAGCGTAAGTGTGTTTTAACAGAGACAGGCATATCAGAATGTTAATTATCTGTTTGAATGTGTACAATATAAAACTGATTATATAACCTGTATTTTGATAGGTACAAAATAAAGCTAGATCATAATACCTGTGCTGGATATAATAGGCTGACAAACCCATATGACTTTTCGTTATCATGGGAAAATAACTTGATTTAGATAACAATTTTACTTATATCTTTTTTATTACTTGACAGATTTTAGTAAGATAAAAAGCGTCAAATCATTGTCTGTCTTAGATGCTTTCTTATCAAAATCAGTCAAGTTAAAAGGAAAATATAATCAAAAACATTACTTGGATCAAGTGATTTCTCTGTGTGTACAATACTGAAATGTCTAGTAGGTTGGCCACCCTGTGCAACATTACTTGTACTGATGATAAACCCGAACAGAAAATGAGGTTTTTTACCTGTAACTTTTTTATTTCTGCAAATTGAAATCAATGGTCGGTATCAAAATAAAGCTTAACCTTTGCTGAAAACTTTACATAATTCAAATTTATATTTAGTAAGCAAACTCACACGAAGTGAGGGCCTGAAAGGGGTATCTAAAAAGGGGACTTTATGAACGTTGACTGATGATAAATTCGAATCCTTTGTCATTTACAAAATTTTCTTGGTATTATTATATTGAAACTTTCCCCAAAAAGCTGCAACAGTCATTCCTGATCAAGTAATGAAAAGTTAACAAATGTCAGGCCTTCATGTTTCGACAGTGAGCATGCGCAAAAAAATGCTCTCTTCCCCAGTAATTTTGGATAAATATTTCTTATACAAATTTATTTAAGTCATTTATTTATACAGAATATTTACCAATTTTGTTTTTGTTTACACCAGTTGGTGTTGTAAGTGGAAAATGTTAGATGTTGTGTTCAATTTTATAAATAACCGATTGCAATCAAATATTTCCAAGGTGTTCGACTTTATCATCTGTCCGGGTTTATCATCAGTACCAGTATACAATTTTTTGCCTTTTGGTGAGGTCAATATGTAGATTTATCGACCAAATATCGACCAAACCTAAAAGGCAACAATTGTTTTATTATTAAATCCAGCCTACTTATAGGTAAAACAATTACATACAAGTATCTGCAGCCTTTGGTCATGTTTCGTATATTGTATACAACATCGCATTGTTTTGACATCAAACCGTAATGACGTCACAGCTGGAGGTCAATACATGTTTTTGAATCCGCTTTTGAGTCAATATCACTTTTTATCATTGATCATGAGACTACATCAGACCAATGGAAAGGACTATAAATATAGATTTGATAATAAACAAGAGGACCATGATGGTCCTGAATCGCTCACCTGCCCCCACATGAACTGAGTATGACGTCGTTTTTTCTATTCTTTGACACAGTGACCTAGTTTTTGAGCTCATGTGACCTACTTCTGAACTTGACCTAGATATCATCATGATAAAAATTCTGACCAATTTTCATGAAGATCCATTGAAAAATATGGCCTCTAGAGAGGTCACAAGGTTTTTTTTATTACTTGACATAATAACCTAGTTTTTGATGGCACGTGACCCAGTTTTGTATTTGACCTAGATATCATCAAGGTGAACATTCTCACCAATTTTCATAAAGATCTCATGAAAAATATGGCCTCCAGAGAGGTCACGAGGTTTTCCTATTTTTAGACATACTGACCTAGTTTTGACTGCATGTGACCCAGTTTTGAACTTGACCTAGATATCATAAAGGTGAACATTCTCACCAATTTTCATGAAGATCCATTGAAAAATATGGCCTCTAGAGAGGTCAAAAGGTCTTTCTATGTTGAGACCTAGTGACCTAGTTTTTGACCGCAGTTGACCCATTTTCAAACGTGACCTAGATAACATCAAGATGAACATTCAGACCAACTTTCATACAGATCCCATGAAAACTATGGCCTCTAGAGTGGTCACAAGGTTTTTTCTATTATTTGATCTACTGACCTAGTTTTTGACCGCACGTGACCCAGTTTCAAACCTGACCTACATATCATAAAGATGAACATTCTGACCAATTTTCATACAGATCCCATGAAAAAATGTGACCTCCAGAGGTCACAAGGTTTTTCTATTATTTGACCTAATGACCTAGTTTTGGACCGCACGTGACCCAGTTTCAAACTTGACTTAGATATCATCAAGGTGAACATTCTGACCAATTTTCATGAAGATCCCATGACAAATATGGCCTCTAGGGAGGTCACAAGAATTTTCTATTTTAAGACCTACTGACCTAGTTTTGGACCGCAGTTGACCCAATTTTGAACATAACCTAGAAATCACCAAGACGAACATTCTGACCAATTTTCATACAGATCCCATGAAAAATATGGCCTCTACAGCAGTCACAAGGTTTTTCTATTATCTGACCTACTGACCTAGTTTTGGATCGGACGTGACCCAGTTTCGAACTCGACCTAAATATCATCAAGATGAACATTCTCACCAATTTTCATGCAGATCCCATGAAAAATATTACCTCTAGAGAGGTCACAAGGATTTTCTATCATTTGACCCACTGACCTAGTTTTTGACCGCAGTTGACCCGGTTTCAAACTTGACCTAGATATCATCAAGATGAACATTTTGATTAATTTTCATGCAGATCCAATGAAAAATACGGCCTCTACAAAGGTCACAAGGTTTTTCTATTATTTGACCTACTGACCTAGTTTTGGACTGGACGTGACCAACTTTCAAACTTGACCTAGATATCATCAAGATGATCATTCTGACCAATTTTCATGCAGATCCCATGAAAAATATGACCTCCAGAGAGGTCACAAGGTTTTTCTATTATTTGACCTACTGACCTAGTTTTGGACCGGACGTGACCAAGTTTCAAACTTGACCTAAATATTATCAAGATGAACATTCTGACCAATTTTCATGCAGATCCCATGAAAAATATGACCTCCAGAGACGTCACAAGGATTTTCTATCATTTGACCTACTGACCTAGTTTTTGACAGCACGTAACCCAGTTTCCAATTTGACCTAGATATCATCAAGATGAACATTCTGACCAATTTTTATGAAGATCCCATGAAAAATATTGCCTCTAGGGAGGTCACAAGAATTTTCTATTTTTAGACCTACTGACCTAGTTTTCGAACGCAGTTGACCCAGTTTCGAACTTGACCTAGATATCATCAAGATGAACATTCTGACCAATTTTCATGCAGATCCCATGAAAAATATGGCCTCTAGAGAGGTCACAAGGTTTTTCTATTATTTGACCTACTGACCTAGTTTTGGACCGGATGTGACCCAGTTTCGAACTTGACCTAGATATCATCAAGATGAACATTCTGACCAATTTTCATGCAGATCCCATGAAAAATATGACCACCAAAGAGGTCACAAGGATTTTCTATTATTTAATTTACTGACCTAGTTTTTGATGGCATGTGACCCAGTTTCGAACTTGACCTAGATATCATCAAGATGAACATTCTGACCTATTTTTATGAAGATCCATTGAAAAATATGGCCTCTATGGAGGTCACAAGGATTTTCTATTTTTAGACCTACTGACCTAGTTTTCAATCGCACATGACCCAGTTTCGAACTTGACCTAGATATCATCAAGATGAACATTCTGACCAATATTCATAAAGATCCCATGAAAAATGTGACCTCTAGAGTGGTCACAAGCAAAAGTTTACGCACGCAGGCACGCACGCACGGACTGACTGACGACGGACGCTGCGTGATCACAAAAGCTCACCTTGTCACTTTGTGACAGGTGAGCTAAAAAAACTTGAGTTTTGATGGATACAATGAACGTTTTATCATTATCTGTGTTCAGAAGCTGGATCATGTTACATATTTTTGGATGACTGCAAACTAAGTATGGATCAACTAACCTGTGTAGGCTATAGCTATGCTCAACAACAACATCTCCTTTGTCTTCATTAGATGAAAAGACCTCTCTACAACACAAAATACATAATAAAAAATTATCTACATGTATATAGCTATTCATCTCAGGTAAAAACATAAACGAGGGAAATGTTTGCTAGTTCATTTTTGAGCTTATCTCTGTTATTCAATAGTATTTCAATTATGTAACAGCAGGTAATTAACCTAAGCAGTGTTCCTGGATTCTGTACCAGTACAAATTTGTTCTGCCTAAGTATAAATGCCAACTTCCCTACATGAATAAGAGGTGGAGGATGATTAATTTCAAACACAATCTTTTTATCATATCATCAGTAAGAACATACACCTTGCCTGCAGGTCAAATAATGACCCTGTGGTCTGTAGATCCCCTTTTAAGCTAAGTGGGCTGGCAATTAGGTCTATGATGTAGCTCATCCCCTTGCCACATGGAGTGATTTATGTTTTATCATAATAATAATGATTGTTCTATTTCAGAAATCAATAAATTTCTAACATCAACAAGTGGTCCAAATGATCTTAGGTCACTCACCTTAGAACAGTTTGAACAAATTTATGGTAATGAATATCCTACTTAAAATGCGACCCCTTTCGCATAGGCAAGGTGTTTCTTTGATTTAAGCAGGTGACCTAGTTTTTGACCCAACAGGACCCATATCTGAACTCGACCTAGCTTTCATCAAGACAAACATTCTGATCAAATTTCATGAAAATTCTTTGATTTGACCAGGTGACCTAACATGACCCATATTTAATCTTGACCTAAATTTCATCAAAGCAAACATTTTCATCAAATTTCATGAACATCCTGCCTAAAATGTAGCCCCTATTGCATTCACAAAGTTTTTCTTTGATTTTACTGGGTGACTAAGTCCTTGACCACAGATGACCCCTATTTGAACTCGACCTAGATTTCATCAAAACAAACATTCTGATCAAATTTCGTGAAGATCTAGAGAAAAATGCAGCCCCTGTTGCATACACATGATTATTCTTTGATTTGACCAGGTGACATAGTTTTTGACCCAACATGACCCATATTTGAACTTTACCTAGATTTCATCAAAGCAAACATTTTCATCAAATTTCATGAATATCCTGCCTAAAATGTAGCCCCTATTGCATTCACAAAGTCTTTCTTTGATTTTACTGGGTAACCTAGTTTTTGACCCCGGATGACCCCTATTTGAACTCAACCTAGATTTTATCATGACAAACATTCTGATCAAATTTCATGAATATCCAGTGTAAAATGCAGCCCCTATTGCACACACAAGGTTTTTCTTTGATTTGACCGGGTGACCTAGTTTTTGACCCCAGACAACCCATATTTAAACTTGACATAGATTTTATCCAGACAAACATTCTGATCAAATTTCATGAATATCCAGTGTAAAATGCAGTCCTTACTGCATACACAAAGTTTTTCTTTGATTTGACCTAGTGACCTAGTTTTTGACCCCAGATGATCCATTTTCGACCACGGATGCTGGACATTGAGCAATCACAATAACTCATTTGAGCATTGCTCAGGTGAGCTAAAAATTAACTTACTTAATGCTGTTAATGGAGTATCCACCTGTGCCTGGCCACTAAAATATAAATAAATTTGTTAAAAAAGCCTGCATCATTTAATAAATTAAACACAGGTTTACTTAAAGAAGTTTTTATCTTGGAATGAAATAAATGGTAGAACACACATACAACTTTACCTATAGCTAAATATCTCAAACCAAAATGGACATTACTCAAACAGCAATGCATTTGATTACTCTCCCATTCATATTGTTTTCTTTCTCATTCACATACGTTTTCTGTTTAAATCATATTGTTCTCTCTCAAATTCAAACTTTTTCTCTAATTCATATTGTTTTTTTCTTTCATTCACATTTGTTTTCTGTTGTTATCATATTACTTTTTCCATTTCATTCATATCATTGTCCTGTCTTACATTGCTTTTCTCTGTCATTCACATTGTTTTCTATCTCATTTACATTGATTTTCTCTCTCATTCACACCTTTTTCTCTCTCCCATTCATGTTGTTTCCTGTTTTTCTATCATTCAAATTTGTTTCCTCTCTCAAGGACATTTGCTTTTTTCAATTGTATTCACTCACATTCACATATTTAAATGTTGCATCAAAACTTTCCCACTGGCAATGTCTGGTATAATGATTATCTTAACTAACACTACAAAATTAATACTGAGACAATTGTGTTTAATTATATTTAAAACATAGACTTGCATCAGTGAATAAATGAAATGGATAAACAAAGGATATGAGAATGTATACCTTGAGTTAAGATTAACTAGATATGAGAATGTAAACCTTGAGTTAAAATTAACTAGATATGAGAATGTATATATTGAGTTAAGATTAACTAGATATGAGAATGGATACCTCGAGTTAAGATTAACTAGATATGAGAATGTATACCTCGAGTTAAGATTAACTAGACATGAGAATGGATTAACTAGATATGAGAATGTATACCTTGAGTTAAGATTAACTTGATATGAGAATTTGTACCTTGAGTTAAGATTAACTAGATATGAGAATGTATACCTCGAGTTAAGATTAACTAGATATGAGAATGTATACCTCGTGTTAAGATTAACTAGACATGAGAATGGATTAACTAGATATGAGAATGTATACCTTGAGTTAAGATTAACTTGATATGAGAATGTGTACCTTGAGTTAAGATTAACTAGATATGAGAATGTATACCTCGAGTTAAGATTAACTAGATATGAGAATGTATACCTTGAGTTAAGATTAACTAGATTATCTGAGTCTGTCATTCGTTTCTTCCTCAGAAAGAGTAAGAAGATGGATCCAAGAAGAGCAGCCCCACTCAATCCAATAAATAATTTGTTACGTTCTTCCTCCGATATATCCTCAGAACCTTGGAGCACAAAGTGGCTGTATGCATTGCCGAATAACAAGCTGAAATATGTACATATACATGCATTGTTCTTGCAAACAAGAAAGGTTAAAGTAGATATTAGTTTGGTGTGTGTTGGAAAGATACTTGAGAGCAAACATTTGATGAGCTCATCAAAAGAAGGTAGAGGTGATGGTTAAACATAGTCTGATCTGTTTTGCTCAAAAATGTTCCTGTATTACTTTGATTTCGATAAGTCTTGCACTAAATGGCAATATATGAGCCAATTTCAAAGTCCAAAAAAGGCCATAATTCAGCCAAAATAGTTATGTACTCTTGCCTACTAATGGAAATCATAATGATAAACAAGTGTTCAAAGTTTAAAAGCCTTATGTCAAATAGTTTTGACAAAACATGGACTTGTATGAAAAGTTTCATTGAAAACAGAACCAATTTCAAAGTCCAAAAAGGGCCATAATTCAGCCAAAATAGATGACAGAGTTATGTTCTCTTTCCTACAGATAGAGACTATTATACTAAACAAGTGATAAAAGTTTAAAAGCCATATGTCAAACACTTTACAAAAAATATGAACTGGTACGAAAAACTTAACCAAGATTTCTAAGTCAAAAGGGGCCATAATTCAGCCAAAATCTTTGATGGAGTTATGTACTCCTATAACTGGACATGGTGATGGTAAATAGGTGTTGAAAGTTTCAAAGCTTTATCTCAAAAGACTTTGTCAAAATATGAACTGGTATGAAATATTAACCCAGATTTCTAAGTCAAAAAAGGCCATATTTCAGTCAAAATCCTTGATGGAGTTATGTGCTCTTGCCTATAACTGGACATGGTGATGGTAAACAAGTGTTGAAAGTTTTAAAGCTTTATCTCAAAAGACTGTCTAAATATGAACTGGTACGAAAAACTTAACCAAGATTTCTAAGTCGAAAGGGGCCATAATTCAGCCAAAATCCCTGATGGAGTTACGTACTCTTGCCTATAACTGGCAATGGTGATGGTAAACAAGTGTTGAAAGTTTCAAAGCTTTATCTTAAAAGACTTTGTCTAAATATGAACTGGTACGAAAAACTTAACCAAGATTTCTAAGTCGAAAGGGGCCATAATTCAGCCAAAATCCCTGATGGAGTTATATACTCTTGCCTATAACTGGCTATGGTGATGGTAAACAAGTGTTGAAAGTTTCAAAGCTTTATCTTAAAGACTTTGTCAAAATATGAACTGGTATGAAAAACTTAACCAAGATTTCTAAGTTGAAAGGGGCCATAATTCAGCCAAAATCCTTGATGGAGTTATGTGCTCTTGCCTATAACTGGCCATGATGATGGTAAACAAGTGTCAAAGCTTTATCTCAAAAGACTTTGTCAAAATGTGGACTGGTACGAAAAACTTAACCAAGGTGTGATGCCGACGCTAACACCGTGGTGAGTAGGATAGCTCTATTTATTCTTCGAATAGTCGAGCTAAAAATCAACAGGGATCATCTGCTGGTCATGATCAACCTCCCTATTAGGTTTTATTATCCCAAGCCCAAGCGTTCTCAAGGTATCTTCCGGAAAGGTTTTAAATGTTCCGGGTCAATGTGACCTTCACCATTGGCCTACTGACCACAAAATCTAAAGGTCATCTACTGGTCATGACCAGTCTCCCTATCAAGTTTCATAATCCTAGGCCAAAACGTTCTCAAGTAATTGTCTGGAAACGTTTTAAATGTTCCCGGTCACTGTAACCTTGACCTTTGACTTACTGATCTCAAAATCAATAGGGGTCATCTGCAGGTCATGATGAACCTCTCTATCATCTTTCTATCATCTTTCATGGCCCTTGGCCTAAGTGTTCTAAAGTTATCGTCCAGAAACCGTTTAACTGTTCCTAACCAATGTGACCTTGAACTTTGACTTAATGATCTCAAAATCAATAGGGGTCATCTGCTGGTCATGAACAATCTCCTTATCAGTTTTCCTGATCCGAGGCCCAAGCGTTCTTGAGTTATCATCCGGAAACTGATCAGGGTCACTGTGACCTTGACCTTTGACACACAGATCTCAAAACCAATAGGGGTCATCTGCTGGTGATGACCAACCTTCCTATTAACTTTCATGATCCTAGGCCCAAGCGTTCTTGAGTTATCATCCGGAAACGGATTGGTCTACATACAGACCGACCGACCGACCAACATCTGCAAAACAATATACCCCTCCTTCTTCGAAGGGGGGCATAAAAATATGCATGCTTCACAACAAAGAGCCCTTTTTCAAATTTTTAAATAAAACACTGAATAAAAAGTTACAATTTTATGATGATCAATTAAGCATTCATGAGATGAAGTCACTTAATAAAGTTTTTTTTTTTTGGTGATCTTAAAGGGGCAAAGCTGAAACATTTGAATAAACTTGACAGTGGACCATAACAGGATGCTTCTGACCAAGTTTGGTGCAATTCTGACAGTCTCAGAGGAGATGTTATCTGAAAAAATATGTTAATGGACAGACAACGGACGTTGAGTGATCACAATAATCCAAGCAAACCCAAGCACTAAGTGCTCAGGTGCCCTAAAAAATTGATAAGCATTCATACTTTTATTGCATATCATTTTAATGTTTAAACCTGTACATATGATAGGGGTGTAACAATACGCTAGTCTCACGATACAACACATATAGGGATACAGATGCAACGATATGATACGTATTGCGATACACATCGAGTACCATAATAAGCATTCATATGACAAAATGAAACAAGAGGACCATGATGGTCCTGAATTGCTCACCTCTTCCCACATGATCCAGTTTTGAGTATGACGTTGTTTTTTCTATTATTTGACATAGTGACCTAGTTTTTGAGCTCATGTGACCCAGTTTTGAACTTGACCTAGATATTATCAAGATAAAAATTCTGACTAATTTTCATAAAGATCCATTGAAAAATATGGTCTCTAGAGAGGTCACAAGGTTTTTCTATTATTTGACCTATTGACCTAGATTTTTAAGTCATGTGACCCAGTTTCAAACTTGACCTAGATATCATCAAGGTGAACACTCTGACCAATTTTCATGAAGATCCATTCAAGGGTATGGCCTCTAGAGAGGTCACAAGGTTTTTCTATTTCAAGACCTACTGACCTAGTTTTTGATCGCAGTTGACCCAGTTTCAAACCTGACCTAGATATCATCAAGATAAATATTCAGACCAACTTTCATACAGATCCCATGAAAAATATGGCCTTTAGAGAGGTCACAACGTTTTTTCATTATTTGACCTACTAACCTACTTTTTGACGGCACGTGACCCACTTACGAACTTGACCAAGATATCATTAAGATAAACATTCTGACCAATTTTTATGGAGATCCATTCACAAGTATGGCCTCTAGAGAGGTCACAAGGTTTTTCTATTTTTAGATCTACTGACCTACTTTTTGACCGCACATGACCCTGTTTCGATCTTGACCTATATATCATCAAGATGAACATTCAGACCAACTTTCATGAAGATGCATTGAAAAATAAGGTCTTAAGAGAGGTCACAAGGTTTTTCTATTATTTGACCTACTGACCTAGTTTTTGACGGCACGTGACCCACTTTCGAACTTGACCTAGATATCATCAAGATGAACATTCAGACCAAGTTTCATACAGATCCCATGGAAAATATGGCCTCTAGAGAGGTCACAATGTTTTTCTATTATTTGACCTACTGACCTAGTTTTTGAAGGCACGTGACCCACTTTTGAACTTGACTTAGATATCATCAAGATGAAGATTCTGACCAATTTTCATGAAGATTTCATGAAATATATGGCCTCTAGAGAGGTCACAAAGTTTTTCTATTTTTAGACCTACTGACCTAGTTTTTCACCGCACGTGACCCAGTTTCCAACTTGACCTAGATATCATCAAGATGAACGTTCTGACCAATTTTCATGAAGATCTTGTGAAATATATGGCCTCTAGAAAGGTCACAAGGTTTTTCTATTTTTAGACCTACTGACCTAGTTTTTGACCGCACATGACCCAGTTTCGAACTTGACCTAGATATCATCAAGGTGAACATTCTGACTAATTTTCATGAAGATCTTGTAAAATATATGGCCTCTAGAGAGGTCACAAGGTTTTTCTATTTTTAGACCTCCTGACCTAGTTTTTGACAGCACATGACCCAGTTTCGAACCTGACCTAGATATTATCAAGATGAACATTCTGACCAATTTTCATGAATATTTTGTGAAATATATGGTCTCTAGAGAGGTCACAAGGTTTTTCTATTTTTAGACCTACTGACCTAGTTTTTGAGGCCACGTGACCCAGTTTCGAACTTGACCTAGATATCATCAAGGTGAACATTCTGACCAATTTTCATGAAGATCCATTGAAAATTATGGCCTCTAGAGAGGTCACAAGGTTTTTCTATTTTTAGACATACTGACCTAGCTTTTGACGGCACGTGACCCAGTTCGAACTTGACCTAGAATTTACCAAGATGAACATTCTGACCCATTTTCATAAAGATCCCATGAAAAATGTGACCTCTAGAGATGTCACAAGGGAAAGATTACGCACGCACGCACGGACGCACGGATGACGGACACTGCGCGATCACAAAAGCTCACCTTGTCACTTTGTGACAGGTGAGCTAAAAAAAATCAATGTTCCTACACTTGGAAAGTACTTGAAATTTTGCTTTAAAGTTAAAGAAACTGTTATAAATCATACATTTGTTTAGTTACTCTCTTCAACAATGATTTTATGAAAGTTTTCATTCAATGTTTCTACTTTTCACTGTATCGTTTCTGTATCTTGAAACCTGGCCTATGATATGATACGCGTATCGCCAGACTAATGTATCATGATACAGTGAATTTCGATATATTGTTACACCCTTAACAAATGATTGGCATTTTCGTGACTGTGCTAGGTGCAGTATGTAATCCCCATTTGGGTTGTTGGTAGAACTTCAGTCTAAACCGACCTGGATTTCAAGACTGATCTATTATATCATCAAGACCCTGTTAAATTCAACTCTAAAAAGGAAGTAAAGAAACTACCAAAATCACCATTATCTCTGCATATTTCTAGCCACAATCAAATGATAATCTTTAAACAAATATTAATTGGTCGTATTTCACAAAGATTGTACAGCATAAATGCTATTTTCTATTACTTACCTACACTGAAGCAGAGCCCAGAATATGCCACTGTTTCTGGAAATTGTTTCGGAGTCGGAGTTAATTGTTAGAAAATTACCCTGACCTGTCCACAATACTGAAAAGAATTCAAAACTTCAATAAAGATTGTTTATTAACTTCAATGATAATTGTTAATTAACTTCAACAAAGATTGTAAATAAACAAGAGCGGTTTGCACAACACAAATGCCCCCCATGAAGGCCTGCCAGAGGCAAGTGGATAATTTATGTATGTTATGACCTTAACCTTTGATCAAATGACCTAATAATCATCAGGGTTCATTTCGTGACTACAGGCAACTGTGAACAATCCTAAGAAGACTGACAGCCAAAGTGTTTTCTGATTATTTAGCAAAATCTGTTTTCAATCTAGAGGTCACTGTGACCTTGACCTTTGACCATCTGACCCCAAAAACAACAGGATTTATCTACTGACCACATCCAGACATCTATATCAAGTTTGACAACTGTAGGATGCAATCTTTAATTACAGTGTGGAAATCATTTTCAGTATTGAGGTCATTGTACCCTTGAATTTTGACTTTCTAACTCCCCAAAATAATAGGGTTTATCTACTAACCATATACAGTCATCCGTATCAAGTTTGATGACTGTAGGCCAAAGCATTCTTAATTTACGGAGTGGAAATCATTTTCAGTCTTGAGGTCATTGTGACCTTGACCTGTGACCTACTGGCCCCTATGACAACATGGGTCATCTACTGACCACAGACAATCATCCTTCGAAGTCTGAACATTGTGAGACCAAGTATTCTCTAACTAATGATCAGAAACCAAATGGTCTACCAAATGACATGCAGACAATGAGCAAAGTAATATACCCCTCTTCATTGAAGGGACGCTAAACAAGAGTTGTCACAAAAGACAGCGCATTCAGCTATTTCGGTGCTGGACAGTGAGGAAGCTGGAGCTATCACTGGAGTATTTAATGACTCAAATGTGTATGACAATATTGGACAATAGTTTTAAGTCCAAGCTTAAGATATATAGATTGGATGTTTCTAATTCATTAAAAGACAATAATTTCATTGTCATTGTGCAGACTTAATTTGTTAGAAACTATCTTCCAGATATCACAAACAATTACTAGCATATAACATAATAATATAAACTAAAATTTATATGCTATCAACAGAGATATCTTGGTTGAATTTTACAGCATTTGCAGGAAGCAGTTCTGAGTGGATACAAACATACTACATATCTAGACAATGTGATTAACCATTTACCAAGACAGGTTTTCTGTGTTCAATATCTGACTGTAGTTGTTTCAGGTTTTTTGTATTAACACTCTGACTCTAGTTACTTCAGTATTTTTTTTTTTTGAAAATGTGTATGATATAGATGTAAGAAATACATGTTACTTACTTGCAGCACCAAACCCAACAAGTCCTGATACTGTATACAGAGCCCATGTCATTGGCTTCAAGAATGACAGGATAAATAAGCTGAAATGAAATCAAAACTTCACATATAGCTACAAGTGACCACTGGGATAGATATATTGCAATTCTTAGCCACAAATAATGCTACTGCTCAACGACTTTGTCATAATAATTGTGATTAAATAATTTACCAGTTCCGCCTTATGATTGATATGCATAATATTGCATGATTCCTTAGATACACTTACTAAATTGCTTGCTGATCAAAACTTCCAAGCTAGTCAATAAATAAGTGTATATTATTAGATTTGTTACATTACTCCTTATATACATCACCATCCCACTGTTAGCGCTACTGACTAGTCAACAGTTTACGTAAGTAACACCACAGTGAGGGGCTCGTGTAGTGGTAGAAGGCACAGTATTTAAATTAACCCTTAGCTTGCTGGCGGCAAGTGATTCTGCCTTTGCGACCAGTGCAGACCAAGATCAGCCTGCACATCCGTGCAGTCTGATCATGGTCTGCACTGTTCGCTATTCAGTCAGTAAATTTTTAGTAAACACCCCTTCAAATGATAAATGGTACTGCCCAAATTGGAAGATGGACCAGTCCATTATAGAAATTTAGCATGGTAAGGGTTAAACCACTGTGAAGGCCTTCTCTGGAGGTAGAAGGAAAAATAAATCTAAGTAATGTGGTCCTTATTGATGAATATACTTACAAATATAACAAAGAACCAATAAACATAGAAATCTTTGGTCCCGTCACCACGATGATTGAAGGAGCCAGCCAGTTTGACACGGAGAATACTATATAGATGATGCTCAAACTGAAATAAACAATGTTCTGCTATTTTCTACTCAACAGTTATCTTGAATGTCTTGTACACACAAACATTCTATACAAAAATTATAAAATGCAGAGATTTTAACTGTATTTATTAGTTGCACATACTTGTTTTGTTAATTCTTTGTGGAAATTCTTTATTTTAATATTCTTTCAAAGTTTTCAGGTACCAGTAATTGCATTTCTGATAAAAGAAAATGGGAATGCTATTTTCTGTAGCTTAAAAATGGCAAATAAATGCACTTTTTAACATAAAGAGGTGATAAAAAATATAGATGAAGACATAATATATATAAGTAACTACTGTACATGTTTTATGCATGTTTAATTTTGCCTTACCGTTCATTACAGTAGATTTTAATTTCAATAATAAAAACTTCAAAATTTGGTGCCCCAGGAAAATTGATTACTTTGTGACATATAACCTGGTTAAGTAGATATCTGGCTATGTAGATGTTACACTGTACATGTGCATTAAGTATTAGTATCTAATAAGATTTCAAAAAGTATTTAAAAAATGTCAAAATTAATATTAAAAATCAAGCCCCATGACATAAGTATGTTCTTTATTTTTAATGTGGACAGTTAAAACCATAAACTGTATTTCAGGCAAAAACCAGGAAACTCCTTTAAGGTCAAGAAAACAAGAGCTGTCAGTGGACAGCGCGCTCGACTATTCTCAGTGCTTGATAGTATAATATAAGCAATGAGTAAAACTTCAACATTACAATAAGCATATTCTAAGTCGAAAAGGGGCCATATTTCAGTCAAAATGCTTGATAGAGTTGCCTCCTCCTTTTTACAGACTGGGGTCATGATGGTAAACAAGTATGCAAAATATGAAAGCAATATCTCAATGGACTTTGAAAATATTTGGGGTGGTACGCAAACTTTAACATTTGTGTGATGCTCACGCTAACACTCACGATCACGCTCACGCCGACACCGGGGCGAGTAGGATAGCTCCTCTATTCTTCAAATAGTCAAGCTAAAAATGATAACAATTTTTATTGTTGTTTTAATAATACATGTTACAAATGTATTTCACACAATAAAGTTTTGAAATATCTAAAGATTTTTATCCATATTTTTTTTTGTTGATCTAGCGTCTTTATTTAAACATAAAACTTGAAACTATTCCAGGGATCATATTTTTATTTTTTAGTTTGCGCAATTCCCTTTGATTATCAGTACAGTGACTGTAGCTGTGTTGTTTCATTTCTCAACTTCAGGTCCCCTTAAAACTTTCAGTGTGCACAAAAACATGAATTACAGTTATGGAACCTGTACAATGCATGTCAGACTATCACAGTAAATGTAAGTATGAAGTTTCAAACTATTCCCACAATTGATTACTGAGATACCAGCTTAAATACAAACACTTCACCAAATCAGGAAGTGAACACTGGCTAACGGGTGATTGCAGTAGCTCTCCATTTTCTTGAGTAGTTGAGCTAGAGCTAGAATATACATACAACTGACAAACTATAATGTGAACCTTCTACATTCTTTTGTTATCTTAACTGAAAGAATTTAACAGAAATTTATTGGGTTACAAAATATTGTAGCAATCTCTGTTTTTGACAAGTAAATTTTTTTTCAGTTACCTTTATAACCTCACCAGAAATTTTTGGGTTTCCAGGGGTTAAATGTACTCCTCATTTTGGACTGTCCAACACACTTTTTAAAATAGCAAAAGGAATTCATCGCTATAATAACTGTTTCATAGGGGTATCTGCTACAATAAACATGTTTCATAGATATCTGCTACAATAAACATGTTTCATCGAGATATCTGCTACAATAAACATGTTTCATCAAGAATCTGCTAATAAAAATTTGTTTTTTGGGGTATTGTAAAAAAAATATTTCATGGATTTGTTTATAAAAATTAAAGCCAGCGTACCATTCACTGTCAGCGGGAATAACAAGATATTACGGCGGGCCCTTCTTTTTCCACTATAGTAACAACAAGTCCCATAACAAAAACATTCATCCATTTACAGGGAAAAACCTACAAAATTTTCCTTTTCCATTTAAAAAATTTAGTTTTAAATACATAAAGATCGAAAATTTCACGGAGTAAAAAAGATACAAAAAAAAGATATGTCAAGGGATCACTTTATTTTAACATTGCTTTGCAAGGTTTTTTTTCAAATTAAAATCAGTTTATCAGTTTATCAGGGCACGAACCATATACATTTAAAAAGTATTTTGTCTGGACCTGATGAGGGGGCAACAAAGGGCATGATGAATTATCCAATTCAGCGGGCAAAATTTGACGTAAGCTGGATGGTCAAAAAAAATCTTTTAGTTAGAATTAGATGCAAAAATAGTTTAAAAATAAACAGGGAAAATTTTGGGAAATCTAAAAAACTTTAAAATATACAGACAAAATTTTTCATAAAATGTAAATGGTTTATTTTTAAATTTATTTTAAACAGGAACTATTGATAATAAAAACAAAAACCTTGAAAAGTATTGTGCTAAATAAAGACCACTTTTTTTAAAGGGGCACACATTAAAAATGATAAAGCTAAAAAAATTGATAACCGCATTATTTATCTCTTTAAACTGCTTTAATCAAATACTCAATCTTCATCATACCCCAGACAGGCAAATCTCACAGACTTAGTATCAATAAATGTTTAGGTCAAGTAATACTTTAAAAAAGTTTAAAATGTAAAATTGTTCACAACTTTAAATAAAAGCAATAGAAAATCACCCCCACACTAAGAAAACATTTAAGTGACTTCCCTCTAAATATTTAACACAACTAGTCATTCAAGTCTGAAATAAATATCTGAAATAAATAATATTTTGGCAAAGGCAAATATATGTAGTCTCACATAACAATGGCATCATAAGAACATCTAAATCTCTGCAAAACATTAAAAAGAACAAGAACTTTGTGGGAACACTGAAGAAAACATCTGAATAACTGTAGAAAATGAGAGTTTTAGTTGATCTACATGTATCTTGAAAGACATCTGAGTTATCAATTAGCAGTAATTTTAATTATATGGTAAGACATTATACACCTACAAATAGATTGTTTTGTGAATTCCAAAAACAAGAGGGCCAAGATGGCCCTAGGTCGCTCACCTGATAAACACACCATAACAGTGTAAACATGTTTGACATAGTGATTTCATGGAAACAAATATTCTGACCAATTTTCATTAAGATTGGATCAAAAATGTGGTCTCTTAAGTGTAAACAAGCATTTTCTTCAATTTGACCTAGTGACCTAGTTTTTGAGCTAAGATGACCTACATTTGAATTTGACCTAGATTTGATCAAGGCAATCATTCTGACTATCAGACTAAATTTCATAAACCTTGATTAAAAAATACAGCCTCTATCGCATACAAAACATTTTTCTTTGATATATCCTAGCGACCTAGTTTTTGACCCCAGATGACCCATACTCAAACTTGACCTTTATTTGATCAAGGCTAGCATTCTGACCAAATTTCATGAAGATCAATTGAAAAATACAGTCTCTATTGCATATACAAAGGTTTTTCTTTGATTTGACCTAGTGACCTAGTTTTTGACCACAGATGACCCATATTCTAACTTGACCTAGATTTCGTCAAGGCAATCATTCTGAACTAAATTTTATGAGACCCAGTGTAAATGCAGCCCCTATTGCATACACAAGGCTTTTTTTAATTTTGCCCCAGGTACCTAGTTTTTTTCCCATTGACCCCATTTTCAAACTCCTCTAGATTTCATATAACAAACATTCTGTTTAAATTTCTGAAACCAGGTAAAATGCAGCCCCTATTGCATACAAAAGGGTTTTTTCATTTGTTTTGCCCTAGTGACCAGTTTTTAATCCCCGATGCCCATTTTCAAAAGCCTAATTTCATCAAGATTTCATTCTAAAAAATTTCATGTAACCCGTTAAAAATACCCCTCTATGCCACAAAAGGGTTTTTCTTTGTTTTGACCTAGTATACTTTTTTAACCCAAAAAAACTTTTTAAAATCGGCCCAGTTTCTCAAGGCTCTTTGAAAAAAAATTTCTGAAGTAAAATAAAAAAAAAGCTTTTTATGCATCCAATTTTTCCTTGATTTTACCTAGTCCAAGTTTTTTACCCCGGTGACCCATTTTTCAACTTGACTAGATTTCCCAAGGGGTTTATCATTTGCAAAATTTCATGAAGAACAATTAAAAATCCCCCCCTTTCCCCTACAAAGGTTTTTCCCCTTGTTTGACCTATGCCTAGTTTTTGACCCCAATGACCCATTTTCAAAACTCGGCCAGATTTCTCAAGGTAATCATTCTGCCCAAAAATTATGAAATCAGTTGAAAAACAGCCCTACGCATCACAAGCCTAAATGTTGACGGACGTCAGACAGAGCAGACGTGGGGGAAGAAGCCAGACATCGAGCGATCAGAAAAACTCACATGAGCATTGCTCAGGTGAGCTAAAAAAAGAAATGACAAGAAAGTGGACCATTATAGGCATAATTGACAGTTCTAGTTTTTGTCGATGAATTTCACTAAAAACTACCTCAGGCTCATGTCATACCATGGGGCAAGTGCCCAAGCGGTATCACAAAAAAACCCCATGGTCTATTGTGTAAAAACCCGGTCAATCGTATCTGACAGCCCCCATTTTACAGATGTTTATGTAAACATTAATGAATTTTACAGTTTTGATCCCTCCAGGGGCCCTTTATTGCTTTCATTTTTTTTTGGATTTTCTTGAACATTTTGTTAAAAGGGGCACACATAACAAGGAAAAAATAATATGAAAAATTATTTTGAAACTTGACAAGTGTTTTCTGACAAGAAGATTTTTTAAGATATCCACTACATGCATACAGGAAATACAGTATACATTTATGAATCCAGAAAAAGTGACTGGTGGCCATTTAGTGCAGCGAAGCGGAACATGCTGGTGATATGCACAACCAGGCTTGGTACTGATCACTCCTGTGAAGTTTCTGATGGACAGACAGAAGACAAGGGCAAAAACAACATGTCTATATAGGGGGAGACATAACAAAACTTTGTGAAAATGTATGGTGAGTTAACCAGACAACAAGAGTTGCATACAGGGTATTCCCAAAATTTCATCTTAAGCTAACAAGTAAGACAATGTCTCCCTCTATGTTAAAAGACTGTAAGTTACTAACAATATACTGAAATTAACTGTATAATACTTTTCAAGTAATTCTCAGGACAAGCCTTATTTTGTATAATAAAAGGAGATAATTCAAAAACTAGGAAAGGTAGAGTTATGGTTCTTTGACACTGCACTTCCCCTCAATGGCCTCTATCATTTTGTGAAGTTTCAATGAAATGCCATTAATACTTTTCAAGTAAAGCTCAGGACAAGCCTTATTCTGTATAATAAATGGAGATAATTCAAAAACTAGGTAGGGTAGAGTTATGATTCTTTGACACTGCATTTTGTCTCAATGGCCTCTATGATTATAAGAAGATTCAATCAAATGCCGTTAATACTTTTCAAGTTATAGTCTGGACAAAAGTATGATGGACAGACGGACTGACAAAGTGGCAACTATATGCTCGCCCTTCGGGGAGCATAAAAACAAGAGCTGTCACAGGAGACAGTGCGCTTGACTATTTCAACGATACTAGATAGTGAAACCGGGCACATCTGAGGAAGCTGGAGCTGTCACTGGAGTGTTTAATGGCTCCAATAAAAATGAAGATATTGGACAATAGCTTGAGTATGTGTCAAGAGTATTAAGTAATAAGAGAGATAAAGAACATTAAATAAGTATAATTCTAACCAAAATTGGGGATAATTCATGAAATATTGGTGCAAGAGTGATTTTTGCACCTTGTGTCATGTGATGTGGGTGATGATATGGAATAACAACTTCAAGTTTGAATCAAATCCATTTAGTAATAACTGAGATATAATGAAAATGCATCAAAATTAAGTAAAAGGGGGCATAATTCATGAAATATTGGTATCAGAGTTATGGGCCTTGTGTCATATGATGTGGGTGATAAGGTGGAACAACTATTTTAAGTCTGAATCAAATCAATTAAGTAATAACTGTGATAGAGATAGAGTGAAAGTGCCTCAAAATTTTAACTTGAAATTCTAAGTAAAAGCGGGGTATAATTCATGAAATATTGGTACCAGAGTTATGGACCTTGAGTCATATGATGTGGTTGATAAGGTGGAAGAACTATTAAAAGTTTGAATCAAATCCATTTAGTAATAACTGAGATAGAGTGAAAGTGCATCAAAACTTAAACCTGAATTTCTAAGTAAAAAGGGGGGATAATTCATGAAATATTGGTGCAAGAGTTATGGCCCTTGTGCCATATGATGTGCATGATGATGTTGAATAACTATTCTAAGTTTGAATCAAATCAATTTAGTAATAACTGAGATAGAGAGAAAGTGCCTCAAAATTTTAACCTGAAATTCTAAGTAAAAGCGGGGTATAATTCATGAAATATTGGTACCAGAGTTATGGACCTTGATTCATATGATGTGGTTGATAAGGTGGAAGAACTATTTAAAGTTTGAATCAAATCCATTTAGTAATAACTGAGATAGAGTGAAAGTGCATCAAAACTTTAACCTGAAATTCTAAGTAAAAAGGGACTCCGAGGATAATTCATGAAATATTGGTGCAAGAGTTATGGCCCTTGTGTCATATGATGGGAGTGATGATGTTGAATAACTATTTTAAGTTTGAATTAAATCCATTTAGTAATAACAGATAAGAGTGAAAGTGCATGAAAACTTTGACCTGAAATTCTAAGTAAAAGGGGGGCATAATTCATGAAATATTGGTTATGGAGCTTGTGTCATATGATGTGGGTGATAAGGTGGAACAACTATTTTAAGTTTGAATCAAATCCATTCAGTACTAACTGAGATAGAGTGAAAGTGCATCAAAACTATAACCTGAAATTCTATGTAAAAAGGGGGATAAGTTATTCATGAAATATTTGTGAGAGTTATGGCCCTTAAGCCATATGATGTGGGTGAAGATGAGGAATAACTATTTTAAGTTTGAAACAAATCCATCAAGTAATTACAGAGAAAAAGTGAATGTGCATCAAAACTTTAACCAAAGAGCGGACGCGGAAGGACGCCTGATCGGGTAAGACAGCTCTCCATACTTCATATAGTCCAGTTAATAACTAAATATTGCTAGGAACGCATCAAATTTCTTGGACCACATTACTCCCCTACTATTTATTATTTTAATAAGGTAGATAAAATGCAAAAGTCCAACAATTTGAAGTGCAATTAAAAGGAAGTTTAGGACAGCTTTTATCATTTTTGGACAGCAAATATTATAAAATATCAGAAACAAGACAGTAGCCATCCCAAGAAGGCTTATTCAAGTTATTCAGGTCTAGGAAAGTGGTATATTTACAGATTATCTGTAAATTTTGCATTATGAAAACTGATGAAATTACATTTATTTCCAAAACCATACCTTGAAATTAATCGGTTTATTTACAGTATGCATAAATTAACATCATTTATGAGTTTCAGCCATTTTTATTGACTTTGATTTTTTTGGCATTTTCAAAAAAATCAGTCAACACTGGAACAACTGATACGGGGACTGGAAACAGGCATTTATCTTATCTGATGCTGTCGTCCAATCGAAGCGTATGCCGTAGGTTATTCTGCTATTACTCAAACACTTACGCCTTACAGTTTAACTCGTCCTTTCAGTGAAAATCTGGGAAAGCATTTGTTGAATTTTTTGTTGAAAACAAAAGTTCTGCCATGAAATTATTGCCTGCATCTGTTTTTAAATGGAAAATATCTACATTAATGTTACTTTTCGCCCTGTGAAAATGGCTAAATCTAGACTTGTCTTACCCAGAGAGAAAGATGTCGTTTTTTACATGATATTTGCCTTGTTGATTCAGAGTATGTAGAATAAAAAAATTAGGACATATTTTAATGAAAATAGCAAGTCAAAACTGTAAACTGTTGCCTGAAAATATTTGTTTATGATATTGCTCTGTTCTTCACCATTTAAATGCGTGTTAAACCTAGATGATTTTCTGCAGTTTTCTCTAAAAGTTCGGAATACTAAATGTAACTTCGTTGTCGGCCTTTTTTAAAAAAAATATTGTTATTTTAATTTAAATACATTGTATTTTTCACACATCAGTTTTAAGATTAAATTTATTAAACTAATTTTTGGAGTTTAAACAACAATTTCGTTTGAAACATTCCCTACGTTCAAGAAGAATGTTTGTTTCTGTATGTAGAAATCTGACATTATAAACAATAATTATAATTATGGCTCTACAAGATTAAGCAAAGTGTCAGCTTTCTGTTATTTTCCTTTTTTTTTATTCAAATCCAACAAAAATCGGTCCTTTGATAAAGGTTTGAAGTTACGTGGTAAAATATTTCTTCAGGGAAGTGAGCTCGAGTTAATTCATAATAATTAAGCATATCACCACATGCAGTCGCATGCTGTTTTTGCTTCAGAATCCCTTTAGATCAATCTCTGATCATCTAATTATCGCCACTTAACATGTGACTGGTAAACCCTTTGAACAATAAGTGTTATAGCTCCATGATTAACATGAGGTAATATGCTAATTACGCGCTAATCGATAGTGGCGAAAACAAAATATAGATTGCTAACGACTGGTCGATATTTACAGGTATGGACGACGGCATAGTACAGATAAATGTATTGATTTATACGGAGTTTCTACTCCCCGTATCAGACCTTCCTGGTCAACAGAAATGTCTGAAAGTGACAATTGCATGACCTTTCCTAATGTGTACCATAAGTAAATCAATTAATTTCAAGCTGTGATTTTGAGTCCAAGTATGAATTTAGCAGTTCTGTAAATTTATAGATAGAAAAATCTGTAAATTTATAGATTATCTGTAAATTTACCACTTTCCTAGACCTGTTTTTGTCACAATTGGAAGATCAAGTTTTTGTGGAAATAAAACTGATATCTGACTGTACTTCTAACTAGACTGCCAAAATTTAAAAAAAAAATAACCTCAGCCATAGATGCCGTCTGGAATGCTGTGAAGATAAGCATGAAGGACAAGCCGAGCATAATAACATTATACAATCTGATATCAAATATACTGTCGCCCGCCATCTTGAATGAGTCACATGATCATCATCTTTCGGAACACCTTTAATTCTGTCCGTGCCGCAAGTGGTTTGCGCTCGACGGCGCATACCGACATGTACCCAGTGAATCTCACTGATCTCATATGAACCTTTTAATTTTCGCTCTACACTGTATGTTTTTTAAGTTTAATGATAGTTTATTGCAACCGTATGTTTGCGGTTATTACATAGTGTACATTCTCAATAATGCTTACAATTCATAGCATCAATAAATGCTTTTATTTTTATTCTAGCATAATCTTTGGGGTTTTCTTGTGTGGTTTTACTAAGTTTTTATTTAGCTTAATATCCTGTTGTATCCTTTTAAAGTTTATGTCGTCTTATTTCCTTAGTGTCAGGAGTTATATCTTGCCTAAATGTGATTATATATATATATATATATATATATATATATATATATATATATATATATATATATATATATATATATATAATGATTTCTTCTTATTTTCATGGCGCCTGGTATGTTTTAAATAGTTTTAAATGTGCTTTAACATGTGATTTCTTACAGCTGCTTTATTTATGTTGAGCTTTATAACTTCCGTTTGTCGGACAATAGCTAATTAAGCTAATTTAAAATAAATGAATATTCTTGTAACTTTTCTTGTATCTTGTAATTTTGTACATCTGACCCATTCAATGTTTATTTTGTTTAGCCTTATTCGCTATGCTGTTGCAACAAATAGACATCCGCCGACCAGATCTAGTGAACCAGTGTACACCGATGACAATCATGGCTAAAAGGGTAAAGATAACCTTTTACCTGTTACTATCATGCTGTATTCCCAGACACCAATAAGCGCACTCTGTACATGTCAGTGGGGATATTGATACAATGATATGTTCTTGGAACGTTGCTTTTCTATTGGAGTTTTAGCCTTGTTTTTATATTGGTATCAAAGAGATTTTATATTAAGCTTATCGCCATCAATGTCTTTATTGTAGCATACTATCTGGACGATATATTAAACATTGACAATCCGTATTTCGCCCCAAAGATAGCAAATGTATGTCCAAATGAGCGTCAGTTAAATAAGCCTGACAATATGGATTCCATTACTTCTCTCCATTTATAACGGTGATATACGTACATAAAAATTATGGCAGGAGGGGTGATTTTAATTTTCATATTATCAGCTTTCATACACTGATGGATGCAACATCTTATGGGGTTTATATTCTAAAGTCATTAGATTTGCCAGAGTCTGAGATAATGTTCGCAATATGACAATCATAAAAAACCTTCTTTAGCATTCTGAAATTGGCATAAATATTTTTTTACCAATTTTCATTACTGTCATTATGAATTTGTTATTAAATTTTAAAGACTTCTATCGCTGTCTGATTTTCATGGAGACGATATTTACAAACTTTGTTAAATTCTCTGACACATCGGAGGATACTATACTCGAATTGTTCTGAGACACACTGCTACAAGAGAAGGACTGGTTTGATGATCGCCCCTGTTATACTTCGCCATCGTGTTTTTCCTGGTGCTCTAGCTTTTCAAAGTCGTTTAATAGTCCGCGGGTTGGTTTTGATTTATGTATCTCTGTTTAAAGGTAAAGGTACTTTTTAACTAAAGATGCTTTGTGTAGAGCAATTATATCTTACCCCTAGAGTTTTGTTATTATCCATTTACAGTTGTGTGAACTGATACATTCGTAAAAATAATAACACTGCCCAAGTACATGTACCCAGAATTCGAACTCCGTAGGAAAGCACATTAGCTCTCTCGAACAATGCGTTCGCACGAGCATATTTGAGTAGAGAACCCTTGGACACACCAGAGGAGACAAGGACAACATCTGACTCTGAATCATTGGTGATGACGGGTTGTGATCTTTTTTTTTTTTTTTTTCAAAGTCTTTTTTCGCTTAAGCCATGCTGACAATTATAGAAAAAGCTCAACTGTGGGAATTGCTTGGTTATAATTGACAAGACATGCAATGTTCAAAAGTTACACGGAAAATCTTGGGCAATGATCAGTGTATATATTTTTACTGATAAAATACAAATAAGTGAAATAAGATGATAATGAAAATCGCAATCTATCACGTATTTAACGTCATTTTAGTATAGTGTGAAAACGTTTATTGAATTGACTATGTCTATAATAGGGAAATAAGAAGAAATTTCGATATTTCAGCAAAAAGCTAAAATGTATTCAAAGAATAAAACATCTGCCTACTTCTGCATTGAATTTATCAGACTTTTTGAATAAAGGTTATACAAGAGGCCCAAAATGGGCATAAGTCGCCCACCTTAAGTCGACCTTGACCTTTTGATTTTGATTCTGACCAAGTTCGACAAACATCTATTAAGAAGCGTATTGAAAATTACATTATAAAAAATTCTATTTCCTTTTTGCTGTGAACGCCCCAAAATGCACAACAATTTGAGCAAACTTGGAAGATTTCCAGCAAAGAGTGCTATAGAACAATTTGGTGAAGGCCAATTAAGCGGTTCATAAAAAGATTGTTTTCGATACATATTTTCTGTATTAGATCTGCCTGATCATATTGATGGTATGGTTAGCCAAATCAAATACTATATGTATTGTGTTTCTAACTATCAAAGCCATGTTAGCGCTTGTGCCATTTTTGGAATGGATTCTTTTCATACACGTACTAACATAAATCACCTTCCATCAGTACGTACTGTACTATCAGTACTTTGATTAATATTGTCTTTTAGCAGTTTCTGTGATATGCAGTTTCCATAGTCTCAGATCCCCTCTCTAAATTGGGTTCCTCTAAGTTTGTTTCTTTAGTTCTGCCCATTGTTTTCTTGTTCAGGGCAAACTCATTATTTTAACTGGGGACCACGCCATTTTTCATGAAATTACACTCTGTGTTTCATTGAAGGTTCAATGTGCTTTGACGGTAGCTTGATCTCCACTACCGTCCATCAAAACAGGAAGGTCTAATACGGGGAGTAGAAACTCCGTATAAATCAATACATTTATCTGTATTATGCTGTCGTCCATACCTGTAAATACCGACCAGTCGTTAGCGATCGATAGTTTGTTTTCGCCACTATCGATTAGCGTGTAATTACCATATTACCTCATGTTAATCATGGAGCTATAACACTTATTGTTCAAAGGGTTTACCAGTCACATGTTAAGTGGCTTATTATTATGAGATGATCAGAGATTGATCTTAAGGGATTCTGAAGCAAAAACAGCATGCGACTGCATGTGGTGATATGCTTAATTATTATGAATTAACTCGAGCTCACTTCCCTGAAGAAATATTTTACCACGTAACTTCAAACCTTTATCAAAGGGCCGATTTTTGTTGGATTTGAATTAAAAAAAAATGGAAAATAACAGAAAGCTGACACTTTTCTTAATCTTGTAGAGCCATAATTATAATTATTGTTTATAATGTCAGATTTCTACATACAGAAACAAACATTCTTCTTGAACGTAGGGAATGTTTCAAACGAAATTGTTGTTTAAACTCCAAAAACTAGTTTAATAAATTTAATCTTAAAACTGATGTGTGAAAAATACAATGTATTTAAATTAAAATAACAATATTTTTTTTTAAAAAAGGCCAACAACGAAGTTACATTTAGTATTCCGAACTTTTAGATAAAACTACAGAAAATCATCTAGGTTAACACGCATTTAAATGGTGAAGAACAGAGCAATATCATAAACAAATCATATATGGCCCATTTTCTGTCCAGTTTGCCAGGAACCTACATATTGTAAGAATTACTTACCATCTCTTTCAATGTGTACCCGAGTTGTAATATTTTTAAAGCTTTATGGACAGGCTATGAATTAGTTGTAATATTTTTAAAGCTTTATGGACAGGCTATGAATTAATTTGATATTTTTCAAATCTAAAACAAATATTTTCAGGCAACAGTTTACAGTTTCGACTTGCTATTTTCATTAAAATATGTCCTAATTTTTTGTTCTAAATACTCTGAATCAACAAGGCAAATATCATGTAAAAAACGACATCTTTCTCTCTGGGTAAGACAAGTCTAAATTTAGCCATTTTCACAGGGCGAAAAGTAACATTAATGTAGATATTTTCCATTTAAAAACAGATGCAGGCAATAATTTCATGGCAGAACTCTTGTTTCAACAAAAAATTCAACAAATGCTTTCCCAGAATTTCACTGAAAGGACGAGTTAAACTGTAAGGCGTAAGTGTTTGAGTAATAGCAGAATAACCTACGGCATACGCTTCGATTGGACGACAGCATAAGATAAGATAAATGCCGGTTTCCAGTCCCCGTATCAGTTGTTCCAGATTGTATCAGACACTGAAAAGATCACCTCCCGATAAGGAACAGTTTAAATGTCGAGTTACATGGATTGAAAAATGTCCAGCAAACATGTTGTACATTCAAACGAACATTGCCGTTGTTGAATATGTAGGAACATTTCCCCCGCTTCAGTACCATGGTCGAACTAAAAATGAGAATGTACATTCACAGTTAGAAATATAAAAATAATTTATCAAAGTCTAGGAGCTAGACTAATTCTAGTTTTATTTGGTTCTTTTAATAACTTCAGTATGAAAAGAAACTTCATCCTTTTTTTTTCTCAGTAGGAAGATGTCAAGATTTAGAGTATACACATTCCACACAAGGGACAGAACATTTGGAACTTGTAATCAATCATGTCCATATATCACGTGACAAAACTTTGACTGGGTTCAATTATTTTCTTTAATTATATTTCGGTTTGGCTACGGCGCGGGAAGCAGTCTTTTGTGCGGGAAGCGTTACGGCGTGGTAGAAGAAAGGAAATAAATTGTTAAAAATGAGTTACGGTCGCCCGCCTCCAGACACCGATAGTATGGTGTCTTTGAAAGTAGACAATTTAACATACAGAACAACTCCCGAAGACTTAAGAAGAGCGTTCCAGAAATATGGTAAACAGTAGTCGTAAAACGTTACGCGTTCGTAGATCTAACATCAGTGATCATATAGTTTCTGTATTTAGCCTAACATTAGGCGCTTTCTATATTACTGTATTCAATTGTGCTCGATCATTCTCGCACGAATTAGTTATTTATATAGGTGTGCAGACATTTGAGACTGGGACATCTTTATCAGGTCTAGGATTTCGTAGTTTTTACAGACGTTCTGAAAACTCGCAACACAATATTATAATAAATTTTATTTAAGGAAGTGGCTATTCCTACGGGTCCTGTAAGAATAGCCTCACAGGCTATTCCTACGGCTCTCCCATAAGAGTAGTGAAATAGCTCACAGGTTCGAAAATATACCAGTTGAATTAATTCAGTACAATGCAATACAAGATGGACTTACAAAACTGTCTTTAGTCTTAGGAATAGCCACCTGCGGGCTATTTCACTATTCTTACAGGAGAGCCGTAGGAATAGCCTGTGAGGCTATTCTTACGGGACCGTAGGAATAGCCATTTCCTTTTTATTTAAAGTCTGCAAGACATCATAACAAGTTATTACCGACTGCTACAACATTAAACGAACAAATATAGTGTGTCAACGAGTGTTTGTTTTTAATGCACTCAGATTGCCTGTGACTCAATAGAAAAAATTATACAGTGCGTTTTTTATGACGCAGCAAAAACTGAAGAGCCAGAAGTCAGCCGGAGAAATTCGAATAGCCAAGTTTTCAGACTGTTTTAATCGGTTTACTTGTAAACACACAGCGTAATACCTGTTTACATTACATGTACTATATGGCAAAAATTACCAGGATTTCAGGTCCCTGTGACCTTAACCTTGCAACCACTTAAGATGTTTTATTTTTAGGCGGCAAGACATTTAGGCGTAAAAAAAAAATGTTTGTTTCCGGTGGCCTGACCTACCCTATTTTTTTACCGTAGACCCTAAACTTTTTTAGCGGTAAAATCAGGCCGCATATTTTTGCAAATACGTATATTATTATTTTTATAGCTCTTTGCACGAATGGACTATTCCACCGATCGGGCGAGTGGTTTTTACGTGGTTACTTTACCAAATTGAGAAATTACATCAGGCAAAATTACCTGGATTGACTGGAATTTACCCGCGAATCGTAAAAATATCAAAACGTCATGCTGGTAATTTTCCATTTCACAAACACGTGCACCTATCGTAATATCTTATTTACATCGCGGTTACTTTTGACACAATAAATGAGCGTGGTGCATTCATTTTTCAATGTAATTGCTTCAAATTTTCAGCACCACTTGAGAACTAATACAGTTTGAGTTCTATAACAATTTTAATAAGATATCGACAGGAATGTAGGCAAAATTCTTTAAAAACGATCAGATTTTCATATAATGTTTTGTAAAATTTCAAACAGCGCGATCTTGATTATTTACTTCTTTCTTAAAGTAAATAAACGGTACATACTATGGTAATAAAATTCAGACTCTTGACCAGAATGTACAAAAAACACAATTAAAAAACTTCAAATAATGAAAAAGCGGCAGCAATTTAAATACATGGAGTAAAACGATTCTTGGCAAACAGAGTTCTGTTAGCACGGCAGAATAGGTTACGTGACCTCGTGAACGTAAATAGAAATGTGGTTTTGAAATAAAACAGTATGATGTTGTTGCGGATTTTAATAAGTTTTAAATTATTCATAGTACATGTATTTTTAGCTCGACTATTCGAAGAATAGTCTAGCTATTCTACTCACCCTGGCGTCGGCGTCACACCTTGGTTAAGTTTTTGCATGCAAGTACATACAGCTATCATTTAAAGGCATATAGCTTTGAAACTTATTTATTCTTTTTCAAGGTCAATTACCAACCTCACTGGGTCAAGTTCCCTAACTCTAACATGTATTTTGAGCAAATTATGCCCCCTTTTGGACTTTGAAAATTCTGGTTAAAGTTTTACATGCAAGTTACTATCTCCAAAACTAATGCAGATATTGAATTGAAACTTCACATGTGTCTTCGGGATTATAAAACTAGTTGATAGCACCAAGTCCCATAACTCTGACCTTCATTTTAGCCAAATTATGCCCCCTTTTGGACTGAGAAAATTTTGGTTAAAGTTTTGTGTGCAAGTACATACAGCTATTACTAAAAGGCATATAGCTTTGAAACTTATTTTTTCTTTTTCTAGGTCAATTACCAACCTCACTGGGTCAAGTTCCATAACTCTAACATGTATTTTGAGCAAATTATGCCCCCTTTTGGACTTAGAAAATCCTGGTTAAAGTTTTACATGCAAGTTACTATCTCCAAAACTAATGCAGATATTGAATTGAAACTTCACATGTGTCTTCGGGGTTATAAAACTAGTTGATAGAATCAAGTCCCATAACTCTGACATGTATTTTAGCCAAATTATGCCCCCTTTTGGACTTCGAAAATTTTGGTTAAAGTTTTGCATGCAAGTACATACAGCTATTACTAAAAGGCATATAGATTTGAAACTTATTTTTTCTTTTTCTAGATCAATTACCTACCTCACTGGTCAAATCCTATAACTCTGACATGTTTTTTGGGCAAATTATGCCCCCTTTTGGACTTAGAAAATCCTGGTTAAAGTTTTACATGCAAGTTACTATCTCCAAAACTAATGCAGATATTAAATTGAAACTTCACATGTGTCTTCGGGGTTATAAAACTAGTTGATAGAATCAAGTCCCATAACTCTGACATGTATTTTAGCCAAATTATGCCCCCTTTTGGACTTAGAAAATTCTGGTTAAAGTTTTGCGTGCAAGTACAAACAGCTATTACTAAAAGGCATATAGATTTGAAACTTATTTATTCTTTTTCTAGGTCAGTTACCAACCTCACTGGGTCAAGTTCCATAACTCTTAACATGTATTTTGAGCAAATTATGCCCCCTTTTGGACTTAGAAAATTCTGGTTAAAGTTTTACATGCAAGTTACTATCTCCAAAACTAACGCAGATATGGAATTGAAACTTAACATGTTTCTTTGGGGTTATAAAACTAGTTGATAGCATCAAGTCCCATAACTCTTAATATGCATTTTGGTCAAATTATGTCCCGTTTCAGAACTTAAAACTCTTTTGATATTTAACATTTTGGGTAATAATTTCCTGCTTCTGTGACAATATTTCAAATAGTCGAGCTTGGCTGTCTTACGGACAGCTCTTGTTTGACACAACTCTTTGTTAGATATTCTTTTCAAACAATAATGTAAATTCCTTGAGGGCAAATAGGTCACAGAGGTAGGCTATCCACTATCATCGTTCACGGTTTGACACATTTACATGTCAGTTTATTCGGGATATTGCACATTCGCTTTTAAAAAAAGATAAAGAAAAAACTTTTTTATTGATTTCTTCTCAACAATTTAAGGAATCGAGAAAGTACAATCAGACAGTGATGTGTCACATGGCGCGAAAACATGACGTAATGCCATGACAATCTCGGGCAACTATACTGCTTTGATCTCCACTTCAGATGCCATAATAACCGACACACTTCTTTTAGCTCTTTGAGGGGGTGTTAATTGATGATGAAAACAAGGCTAATAACTTAGTTTATCATCAGAATAATTACCGATAATTGTTTATGTTTTTTTTTTTCACTTTCAACACGGGTCGACGGGTGGATGATGATTATTGTGCCGATATTTTGGGACACTTTTCAAAATAATAATTTTTCGGGATAACGGATTGCTACAGTCTTCCATTTTTAATTATTTTAGAAATAAGTCCTGTTTCTTTGAGTCATATGAAGTTATGACGTCTACAACATCACAATTTATGTGATAGAATTGGAGGTCCACTAAAGTCTGAGCAGGTCTACTAGATTTCAGCAGTTGGTGGACCTGCTGAAAAACGTTAAAGTCGAGGCCTGCAGAGTCTTGAAAAGTCAGGTTTTAGATGGGATTTACAGGGTTTTCCCTAGCCCCAAAAAAGGTGGTAAATTTACCACTTTTCGAGGTCCAGTCCCTTTTTAGCAAGGGCATGATTTTTCCCAAAAAAATACATTTTCAATTAATTAAAGTATTTCAATCATTTAAAATATAAAGCCTAAAGAGTCAATATCAGCAATCCAAAATGTCCCCAAATGTCTCTTTTTCCAGAAAAATAAATTAGGGGGGACATGATGTCCCTAAAAATAAACTTCCTAGGGAAAACCCTGGATTTATAGTAGTAAGACGTTAAACAACCACTTGCAGCTTTATTTATTCACAATTTGGGCAAACCAGTCTAAAGTCCATTGTCTAGCATTTCCAGTTAATCCAGAGTTTTAGACTGGGGTAGGGGGTGATGGTATTAATCTCAATGCAGATCAAAGATGCAAATCATATTCCTGGCCAGTGTGCTTTTACTTGGTTTTAGTTTGAAATATAAATGTTGGTTGTTGAATAATATTCAATATTAAAATTATTATTTAAAGAGTGAATCCACAGCAAGATTTCATTCAAGTTTCATGTTTAATCAAATATAAACCATGTTCTCCGCAAGTAATTGCCAACTTCTCCACATGAATTAGCGGCGGAGAATGAATGATATAGGACACATCGATCCTATGACCACTTCATCCGTAGATCGACTGCTCTACCTATTGAGCTAATCGGATGGGCTACTCTGGAAATGAAAAAACAACAACAACAAAACACAAACATAAAGCAAATATTTATTTCATAATATTTAAATACACAATCAGATGGCATTTTATATTGCTAAAACATCATCATTGTACATTCAGGTGTAAATCAAACATAACAATAGGATGCATGTTTATAAGGTTTATAATCTCCCTGTTTGAAACTACGATGGTGTTAGGTTTAAAAAAAAAAAAAAAAAGTGCCTACCTACCTACCCTATTTTTTTTGGCCATGTCACTGGAAACAAACAATTTTTTTTTAGGCCTTATAAAACAAGACAACATAAGCTCTGACAGCTTTTTAACCGATTTTTTAGACCATTGACACCAAATGATAATAGTTTTTCATTGATTTAAATTGCAGTTTTAACAGATTTCATGTACCCAGTCGGTAAATTTATAGACTAAAAAATCTTTAACTTTTTAATTGCCTAGTTTCTGTAAATAAATGCTTACATGTTATTCTGGTAGAAGTTCATGTCTGAGTTTAAACTCACCCTTTTTTATGGTTATACCTGATTGACAGGTTAAATAAATTTGGATATTGATAGTTCTTCGACAGAATGTATGCCTGCCTCAATTTAGAAAAATGTCACATTTTCATACATCCAAGTGGTCCTGCACAAAATCCAATGCATGTCTAAAATGATGAATACAAACAAAAGATAGTGGTCATGATTAAATGTTTGAAATTTTGAAATCATTGTAGCAGATACATGTATCCTGTTACCAAATGTATATTGCTTTGGTTACAGGTGAAGTTGGTGATGTTTACATTCCAAGAGACAGATTTACAAGAGAAAGTAGGGGCTTTGCTTTTGTTCGTTACTTCGATAAACGTGATGCAGAGGATGCATTAGATGCAATGGATGGCACAATCATGGATGGCAGAGAACTGCGGGTACAGATGGCAAGGTATGGTAGACCCTCAGAACCATACAGGAGAGGTCCGCCAAGAAGATACGGTGGTGGTGGTGGTGGTGGTGGCAGGTACCGGGGAAGGTAGGAAATACGTGGTATACAAAATAGTGTTGATGTGACATAATTTATATACGTAAATGAAAAGCACCTCTTCATTCACCTTTGTTGTTCTAGTTTCTACAATGTAAATATTAAAATAGTTTTTTAAGATGCGATTTACGGATTAAATAAGGCTTGATACTGTAAGTTAGTCTATGAAATGCTGTTGTTTTTCATGTTGTTGATACGAACAGGTGTTAAGAATTTTTGATGTCATTCAAAAGACTTCTTAATTGAGTAAATCTGAAAATAAAAATTAGTCTGTATATTTTCATTATTATACAGGTTCATTACTTATGCTGAAGTGCTTAAGAAGTTAAAAACATCGGTATTAATTGATGCATATGTTTGACTAAAGTACTTTTGCTGACAGAATGATCATGTTGGTATGTATGTTTTAGGTCATATTCTAGATCTCGTTCAAGATCCCGATCCAGGGGTCGAAGAAGTCGCAGGTACTCTAGAAGCAGGAGCAGGTCATATGATAGTAGGTCCAGAAGTCGTAGCAGGAGTCGTTCAAGGAGCAGGTCAAAGTCCAATAGGTCAAGCAGGTCTCCAAGATCACGTTCCAGGACACCAGAAAAAAACACACAAGAAAATAATGCTGATTGAACAGAACACTTGGTAGAAGGATTATCATCAAGCATGCATAGTGGTGCCTGTGAAAGATAGCGTTTGGCTGCACAATTTTAATAAAAGGTTATTATCATATTGGTCAGAAAAGACAGATGTACTTTATTAAAAGAGCATTACATAGATAAATTGTACTTTAAAAAATAACATGAGAATTTGTTATGTGTGTACTGACATGATAGAGATAATACAGCTTGACCGATTTATTCATCCTCAAATCATTGTTAATACTAGCATTAGTAATTTTATATCTCATTTTAAATTTTATATTTTTTTTCATATTTCCAAAAGCAACTGCTTAATAGGAATGCGACAGTTATTTTGTTTAACTTGTTTGAAATGAAAATCGCATATTGTACACATATTTTTCGTACATTTTGACTGTCGTTGCTATTTTAAATTGTCAGTTCTTTTTAATTTGTTCATATTTGTTGCCCTTTTGTAGAATAAATGTTGATATGTGAAGTTAAAATATTAATCTATTATATTCTTTCTAATCTGCTAGGAGCAGTAGTAGAAAGCTGGACAGCAGGGGTAGCGGGTCTGAGTAGCAGCCCATGCAGTATGATGCAGTACATTAAAGGCAGTCCGGTGCTGTCCAGTTAAGCGGAACATGCTGCAGTTTGAAGTGTTCCTGTATTGCTGTCCAGTTAAGCTGAATCTGCTGCAGTTTGCTGTTATGCTGTCCAGTTAGCGGAACGTTATGCTGTTTGCTGTAACACCGTCCCGGGCAGTCAAGTACATGCAGCAGTTTCCCGCGTGTTTCCAGTCTGCTTTGAAAGATGTAGAGCAGACAGTCAAATTAAATCCTGTTTACTGTCGGTTCCAAATAAAATTCTGATGGTTGCTGGTCTCCAGATATATTAAAATACAAGCAAGAAAAAGTTACTGTGACAGTTCCTGTAAAATTTAAACAAAGCTGGTTCATGATGGATAGGAAGCTTTCAGTAATACAAATGATCAGAGAAAAGAAATACAAATGCAGATGTTCATCAAGTCAGACTCCACTTTACAGCTTAAATATTTTTATTGAAAAATAAAAGTGGAGAGGAAGTGAATTTAAGGAACAATTATTGGCACTTTTTTCTTTCTTTTAAGCTCGCCTGAGCAATGCTCAGGTGAGTTTTTCTGATCGCTCGATGTCCGGCGTCTGTCGTCCGTCGTCTGTCAACATTTAGCTTGTGTATGCGATAGAGGCTGTATTTTTCAATTAATCTTCATGAATATTGGTCAGAATGATAACCTTGATGAAATCTAGGCCGAGTTCGAAAATGGGTCATCTCGGGTCAAAAACTAGGTCACTAGGTCAAATCAAAGAAAAACCTTGTGTATGCGATAGAGGCAGTATTTTTCATTTAATCTTCATGAATATTGGTCAGAATGATAACTTTGATGAAATCTAAGCCAAGTTCTAAAATGGGTCATCTCGGGTCAAAAACTAGGTCACTAGGTCAAATCAAAGAAAAACCTTGTGTATGCGATAGAGGCGGTATTTTTCAATTAATCTTCATGAATAATGGTCAGAATGATAACCTTGATGAAATCTAAGCCGAGTTCGAAAATGGGTCATCTCGGGTCAAAAACTAGGTCACTAGGTCAAATCAAAGAAACACCTTGTGTATGCGATAGAGGCTGTATTTTTCAATTCTTCTTCATGAATATTGGTCAGAATGATAACCTTGGTGAAATCTAGGCCGAGTTCGAAAATGGGTCATCTCGGGTCAAAAACTAGGTCACTAAGTCAAATCAAAGAAAAACCTTGTGTATGCGATAGAGGCTGTATTTTTCAATTGATCTTCATGAATTTTGATCAGAATGATTGCCTTGATGAAATCTAGGCCGAGTTCGAAAATGGGTCATCTCAGGTCAAAAGCTAGGTCACTAGGTCAAATCAAAGAAAAACCTTGTGTATGCGATAGAGGCGGTATTTTTCAGTTGATCTTCATGAATTTTTGTCAGAATGATAACCTTGATGAAATCTAAGCCGAGTTCGAAAATGGGTCATCTGGGTTCAAAAACTAGGTCACTAGGTCATATCACGTGAAAACCTTGTGTATGCGATAGAGGCTGTATTTTTCAATTGATCTTCATGAATTTTGGTCAGAATGATACCCTTGATGTAATTTAGACCAAGTTCGAAAATGGGTCATCTGGGGTCAAAAACTAGGTCACTAGGTCAAATCAAAGAAAAACCTTGTGTATCCAATAGAGGCGGTATTTTTCAACTGATCTTCATGAAATTTAGCCAGAATGATTACCTTGATAAAATCTAGGCCGAGTTCGAAAATGGGTCATCTGGGGTCAAAAACTAGGTCACTAGGTCAAATCGAAGAAAAACATTGTGTATGCAATAGAGGATGTATTTTTCAATTGATCTTCATGAAATTTGGTCAGTGTGATTGCGTTGATGAAATCTAGGTCGATTTTGAATATGGGTTATCTGAGATCAAAAACTAGGTCACTAGGTCAAATTAAAGAAAAATCTTGTGTATGCGATAGAGACTGTTTTTTTTTTCAATTGATTTTTATGAAATTCGGTCAAGTTGATTGCCTTAATGAAATCTAGGTCGAATTTGAATATGGGTCATCTGAGGTCAAAAACTAGGTCACTTGGTCAAATCAAAGAAAAAACTTCTGTATGTGATAGAGGCTGTATTTTTTAGTTGATCTTCATGAATTTTGGTCAGAATGATTGCCTTGATAAAATCTAGGTCGAGTTTGAACATGGGTCATCTAGGGTCAAAAACTAGGTCATATCTAAGAAAATGCTTGTTTTATCGCAAGAGACCAATTTTTTGGTCCAATCTTAATGAAAATTGGTCAGAATATTTGTTTCCATGAAATCACTAGGTCAAACATGTTTTACACTGTTACGGAGTGTTTCTTAGGTGAGCGACCTAGGGCCATCTTGGCCCTCTTGTTTTTTTTCTTTTTTCTTTTTTTTTTTTTTTTTGCCCAATTCTAAATTTCTGTAAGTAAAGCAGGCAAACATCTGCTGAAAGTTCCAGGGAAGTTTTGATATCACAGACTGAGATCAAAATGGGTTATCTGCGAAGATGTAACCACTGTAGAAGCAATCATGTTCGGGTGTGTTCAGGGTTGAATTTGATGCTTGTCCCTGAAAATGACTAACATAAAAAAACATGAAAAATACTTAAAATTAAATCAAATATTTGCTTGAATTAAGCAAAAAACATATTGGCAGAAGCTTACTTTATGGAAAGAATAAATATATTTAAAATAGAAGAAAATGAAAATTTGAGAAAAAAACACTGTATTTTGTCAGTTTTTCTGTCCTGGTATGCACCAGTAGCAACCTATAATGCATTTTATAAAAGAATATCCATAGCATTTACTGCTTTTGCAGGCTGTCCAATGTCCCCAAGATTCCTACTTTATTTTAACCCACCATCAGATGGTGAGCTATTCAAATCACTCTGCGTCCGTGGTCCTTCCGTCCGTTAACAATTTCTCGTTACCACATTCCTCAGAAACTGCTGGGGAGATTTTGACCAGACTTTGGTGTATTGGTACCCTAGTTGTGTCCCCCTGAAAACCAGACTGGTTCAACAATTTTTGAGTGACTTACGGCCCTTCATTTTTAGGTAACCTGAGCACAAAATGCTCATGTTGAGGTATTGTGATCACGCTGCGTCCGTCCGTCAAGTCGCCCGTCGTCAACATTTGTGTTTAAACGACATCTCCTCCAAAACCATTGAATGGATTTTGATGAAACCTGACCATGATGTTCCTTGTATAGTCCTCTACCAAAGTTGTTCAAACTGTTCCGCATGGTTGCACATAGGGGCTGCCAGAGCTGAAAATAGAAGAAACTTCAGACGACATTTCCTCCTAAACCGATGGTCCGATTTTGAAATAATTTCACACAAATGGTCCTTATGTCACCCTCTTCCAAGATTATTCAAATTATACCGATTCGTCAAAAAACATGGCCGCTGGAGGGCGTGGTCACTTTTCCCTATATGTATATAGTGGAAACTAAAAATCTTCTTGTATGAAACTGCTTGCCCGATTATAGAATAATTTTACACAAATGGTTCTGGTGTGACCCTCTACCAAGATTGTTCAAATTATTCCGATTCATCAAAAAACATGGCTGCCAGGGGGCGTGGTCACTTCTTCTCTGAATCAATAATAGCTAGAGCCTTGATATTTGGCATATGATGTCAGGTTTGTAATGTCTACCATAATTGCCCTAGGTTCAAAAGTGTGTGTGGTATGTATATAATATAGGCTGACATAGAAGAAACCTAACTGTCTACTCGTACAAACACACTTGAAGCCTTGTACACAGGTGAGCTTTTTGGTCAATGACCCTCTTGTTATAATTTACATAGATTTATATAGGGAACAAATTTGAAAATCTTCTTGTCCAAAACCACAGGGCTTAGGGCTTTGATATTTGGTTTGTAGCATCATCTAGTGGTCCTCTACCAAGATTTTTCAAATTAGCTCCCTAAGTTCAAATATGGCCCCACCCTGGGGATCACACGGTTTATATAGGGAAAATCTTTTTACAAAATCTTGTCCATAACCTACAACATTCACATTTCGACCACCTGTATAGTTTTGAATGGCTAGATGAACCTTGACATGAGTTGACCTTGATATTGACCTATTTTCAAATTTCTGTAGCTACAGCCTTCAAATTTGAACCACATGCATAGGTTTGTGTATCGAAATAAACTTTGACATTGACCTAGTGACCTACTTGCACATTTATGAAGGTACAGGCTTCAAATTTTGAATACATGCATAGTTTTGTGTACCGAAATGAACTTTGACCTTGATTTTGACCTAGTTACCTACTTTATCCTTGAAAGAGTTCATCGTGTTGGTAATAATCCAATCTGAGAATCATATTTTTCCTCTAATCAAACACAAATATTCACTTACTATTTGACGGTTTTGACCTCGGCTGAGGCCATCATCAGAATGCCGAACTGCACGATTTGAATCTGGGTCATGTAGGATCAAAAACCAGGTCACCAGGTCAAATCAAAAGAAAAGCTAGTTTACACTGTAGGGGCCACATTTATGACCATATCTTAATGAAACTTGGTCAGAATGTTAATCTTGATGATCTATAAGTCAAGATCAAATCTGGGTCAGGTGGGGTCAAAAACTAGGTCACTATGTCAAATCAAAGGAAAAGCTCGACACTAGAGGCCACATTTATGACTGTATCTTCACGAAACTTAGAATGTTAATCTTGGTGATCTTTAGGTCAAGTTCGAATCTGGGTCATATCTGGTCAGAAACTAGGTCACTGAGTCAAATCAAAGGAAAAGCTATTTAACACTTTAGACGCCACATTTATGACCATATCTTAATGAAACTTGGTCAGAATGTTAATCTTGATGATCTTTAGGTCAATAGGTCAGGTGAGCGATACACGGCCTTCATGGCCCTCTTGTTTTGAAAACAGTAGTGAGTTACTGTCATCACTTGAGCGGAGGGGGCGTTGCCTGGTTTAGTTTTATGTTTAGGTCGGCTTTTCTCCTAAACTATCAAAGCTATTGCTTTACAACTTGCATCACTTATTCACCATCAATAGCTGACTCTGTACAGCAAGAAACATTACTCCATCCTGCTTTTTGCAAGAACTACGGCCCTTTTTGTACTTCGAAAATAACAGATTTCTTGGGTTAAGTTTTGCGTTTAGGTCAACTTTTTAGCTCACCTGAGCCAAAGGCTCATGGTGAGCTTTTGTGACTGCACTGGACAGAATTACACCAAACTTCACAGGATGATCCTTGGGTGATCCCCTTTCAAAATTGTTCAAAGAAATTAATTCTATGCAGAACTCTGGTTGCCATGGCAACCGAAAGGAAAAACTTTAAAAATCTTCTTTTCCAAAATCGCAAGACATAGAGCCTTGATATTTGGCATGTGACATCATCTTATGGTTTCGATGGAGGCTTTGAGAAACAAAAATCAAACAACACCAAATCATAGAAAGAAAGAGTTGTTTGACATGAAAATTGAACAGCATGTAAAACATGTATATTACTTTACGAAACAAGTGTCAGTATACTGATATAAACATTGAATTCCGGAAAAGGGCTGCCTAAAGGGACTCCACTTCCGGACAGTTAAACGCCTTTAAAAACTCACCATTTTCAGAGAACAGTTACACATGTTTGTTTTGATGCATTTGCAATAGCGTGCGAGTGGTGAAATTTCACGTAACAAGGTGGAACATAGTTTTCAGCAATTGTTTATCATTTTTTCTTTACAAATGGCATTCATTTTCAAAGGGAGACAACTTTTTCTCAAAGATTACTAAAAATAATCGGAAAAAGTTGTTTCCCTTTGAAAATGAATGCCATTTGTATTTAAAATAATCGGGAACAGTTGTCTCCCTTTGTAAATGAATGCCATTTGTAAAGAAATAAAGATAAACAATTGCTGAAAACTGTGTTCCACCTTGTTATGCGAAATTTCACCACTCGCACGCTATTGCAAATGCATCAAAACAAACATGTGTAACTGTTCTTTGAAAATGGTGAGTTTTTAAAGGCGTTTAACTGTCCGGAAGTGGAGCCCCTTTAGGCAGCCCTTTCCGGAATTCAATGTTTATATCAGTATACTGACACTTGTTTCGTAAAGTAATATACATGTTTTACATGCTGTTCAATTTTCATGTCAAACAACTCTTTCTTTCTATGATTTGGTGTTGTTTGATTTTTGTTTCTCAAGGCCTCCATCGAAACCTTATGGTCCTCTATCAAGATTGTTCAAATTGTGCCCCTGGGGTGAAAAGAGGCCCCGCCCCGGGGGTTATAAGTTTTACATTGACACATAGGAAAAAACTTTAAAAATCTTCTTGTCTAAAGCACAAGACCTAGACCTTTGATATTTGGTATGTAGCATTGCTTTGTGGTCCTTTACCAGAAATGTTCAAACTATTACCCTGTGGTGAAAAGAGGCCCCGCCCTCGGGGCCTCAAGTTTTACATAGGAAAAAACTTTAAAAATCTTTTCTGAAACTACAAGACCTAGGCCTTTGATATTTTGTATGTATCATTGCCTTGTGGTCCTCTTTGAAGTTTGCTCAAATTGTGCCCCAGGGGTGAAAAGAGGCCCTGCATAGGGGGTCCCAAGTTTTACATAGACTTAAATAGGGAAAAACTTTAAAAATCTTCTTGTCTGAAACTGCAAGGCCTAGGCTTTTGATATTTGGTGCGTTGCATTGCCTTGTGGTCCTCTACCAAAATTGTTCAAATTATTACCCTAGGGTGAAAAGAGGCCCTGTCCCCGGGGTCCCAAGTTTAACATAGACTTGTATAGGAGAAAAAAATAAAACTTTTTGTCTGAAAGTTCAAGGCCTAGGCCTTTGATATTTGGTATGTATCATTGCCTAGTGGACCTCTAACAGGATTGTTCAAATTATGCCCCTGGGGTTATAAGAGGCCCCACCCTGGTGGTCACTTGTTATATGAGTTATATAGGAAACAATACTTCAAAAATTATCAGATCGTATTTCCTAGACTGTTTAATTATATTTACCTGATGTACCCAAGTGGTTACATGTCACCTTACTGTGACCTTGACCTACTGACCTACTTTCTTGTTTTTTGAGATAAGCCTTGAAATTTGGATGACATGTACAGTTTTGCATACCAATCTTAAAATTGACTTTCAGTTACAATGAATATGACCTACTGACCTACTTTCTAATATTTTAGCATCAGTTTGCGATTTGAAACATGTGGCTCATATTACTCAGGTCAGCGCTTTAGGGTCATCATGACCCTCTTTTTTCCTTAACGGTCAAAGCTATTGCTTTATTACTTGAGCAGTTATCTGCCATTAAAAGCTGACTCTGTACAGCAAGTACTGTAACTCTACATTGCTTTTTGCTAAAATAATGGCCCTGTTGTACTTAGAAAATCAGATTTCTTGGTTAAGTTTTGTGTTTAGGTCAGCTTTTCTCCTAAACTACCAAGGCTGTTGCTTTAAAACTTGCAACACTTGTTCACCATCAAAAGCTGACTTTGTACAGCAAGAAACATAACACCATCCTGCTTTTTGCAAGAATTATGGCCCCTTTTGGACCTGGAAAATATAAAAACACACGGGTAGGACAATATTTCTATTATATAGAGACAAAAAATCTGAGGAGCGTCTGCACATGAGGCTGTGCTCTTGTTACTTAAACATCATCTCCTCTGAAACTACTGGTCAGAATTATACCAAACTTGGTCAGTAGCATCCTGGCCTGGACCTCTATCAAATTAATGAAATGGTTCACCATGGGTCCCTTTTAGGGCCAGCCAGAGATAATAAAAAGAAATACGTTTAAACAACTTTTTCTTGTGAACCGCATGAGGAATCCTGATAAAACTTGTCTGTAGCATTATTATAAGGTCCTCCCCCAAATTTGTTCAGCTGGGGACTTTATAAGGTCCTCTGCTAATTTTATACAAATGGAGGCACTTGGCTACTTTTAGGGGCAGCTAGAGCTAAAATTAGAAATACCTTTAAACAACTTCTCATGAACTGCAGGATGGATCTTCATCAAACATAGTTTGTAGCATCATTATAGAGTCCTCTCAAATTTGGGCAGTTGGCCCCTTGTAAGGGCCACTAGGTCTAAAAATAAAAATAGCTTTTAATGATTTCTTATAAACCACGCTATGGATCTTCATCAAACTTGGCCTGTAGTTTCATTATAAGGTCCTCTCCAATTTTTTTTCAATTGTTTGGTGCTTGGTCCGTTTTAGGGGCAACTAGAGTTAAAAATAGAAATGACTACGCGACTACGCGAGTGCTTGATGGGTCTTCATCAAACCTTATCTGGAGCATCGTTATAAGGTGTAATTGGGGGCACTTGTCCTGTATTAGGGGCTACTAGAGCTTAAAATAGAAATGTCTTTAAAGTAATCTTAAAATAGAAATGGCTTTAAAGTACTTTCTAATGACTCGCTTGATGGATCTTCATCAAACTTGATCTATGGTTTTACGTTTTTTGTGCATGATGGCAAAATGTTGAATAAAACTTTAAATAACTTCTTAAAGGATTTTCAAACTTAGAAGCAAAGTCAGATGGTTAAGGTTATCTTCAGGTGAGCGACTTGGGCCTATTTGGGTTGTTGTACCCACTCCACCATGAGTGGTGGGGTCATACAGATTTGGTCTTGTCCATCCGAAGTTCATGACGCGCCTAGTTGAAAAAGTATTTGATATAAATTGATGAAACCTTGTACGAGTCTTTATCGTGACATGAATTTGTGCACCTATTTTACATCTGGCTCCGCCCCCTATTTCCAGAGTTCTGGCCCCTGAAATAGTCAAAAATGCACATTTTCACCTTGTGACACCCCTAGCTCAAACAGTATTACATATAAATTGATTAAACCTTGCATGAGTCTTTATCATGATATAAACTTGCGCACCTCCTATTTTTCAACTGGCTCTGCCCCCTATATCTAGAGTTATGGCCCCTGAAATAGTCATAAAAGCACATTTTCACCTTGTGGTGTGGCTCAAAAAGCATATCATATAAATTGATTAAATCTTGCAGGAGTCTGTCATGATATGAACTTGCGCACCTCCTATTTTTCATCTGGCTCCGCCCCCTATGTCCAGGGTTATGGACCATGAAATAGTCAAAAGTTTACATTTTCACCTTGTGACACGCCTAACTCAGAAAGTATTACATATTATTTAATAACTAATGCTCAAAAAGCATATCATATAAATCGATTAAACCTTGCAGGAGTCTATTATGATATGAACTTGCGCACCTCATGTTTTTTGTCTGCCTCCGCCCCTTATTTTCAGAGTTATGGCCTCTGAAAAAAGTCAAAAATGCACATTTTTACCTTGTGACGCGCCTAGCTCAAAAAGTATATGATATAAATGCATGATAACTTGCAGGAGTCTTTATCATGATACAAACTTGCACACCTCTTGTTTTTTGGCTGGCTCCACCCCCTATTTTTATGATCACCCTTCGTCCGTCCGTGCATCAACAATTTCTTGTCTGCACAATAGTGGTTTCATTTATGATTTTATTTTAACCAAACTTGCATACAACTTGTATCACCATAAGATCACTCTTCCTTTTTTGAACTGGCCAGATCCCATTATGGGTTCCAGAGTTATGGCCCCTGAAAGGGCCAAAATTAGCTATTTTGACCTTGTCTGCACAATAGCAGCTTTATTTATGGTTTGATTTTTACCAAACTGGCACACAACTTGTATCACCATAAGATCTTGGTTCCTTTCTTGAACTGACGAGATACCATTATGGGTTCCAGAGTGATGGCCCCTGAAAGGACCAGAATTAGCTATTCTGACCTTGTCTACACAATAGCAGCTTCATTTATGATTTGAATTTAATTAAACTTGCACAAACTTGTGTCACCATAAGATCTCGGTTCCTTTCTTGAACCGGCCAGATCCCTTAATGGGTTCCAGAGTTATAGGCCCTGAAAGGGCCAAAATTAACTATTTTGACCTTGTCTGTACAATAGCGGCTTCATTTATGACTTCATTGACATAATTAGCAAACAATTACTGGTTGTAATCGTGCCCGAGGCAGACCGTGATATTTTAGACTGCTCCACTAGCATTAAAATCACTGAAGCTTAGTATTGAAACAATTTGCAAACCAGTCTGAAAATTATCTTCATTTTCACGCCACCCGTCAGGTGTACTTTCGTTTTTGGTTATAAAGTCGCAAATGTCCGTTTATACACAACTGACACCTAAGTCCAGACAACAGGCATTTAAATCTCATTAATAAAAATCGATCACAATCAAATTTAGATAGAAAAATATTTTGACTTTATTGTTTTACAAGTTCTTGAAATTGAAAGTAGATTGTCTGCTGTATAAAAGTGCCGATTTTTCATGAAGATTTCTTTGAAATTAGTTTAATAAGATGTAATGACTCCGAAAACTTTAATGTCAGATTCTGTAAAATGCTGTTAAACTGTCTTTGCATCATAATAATTTTTCAACTCCAGTCTTAATAAACCATCTCTGGTATCGTAAGTCTCGTTTTGGTTGGTACACATTTAGCATTTTCTTGATATATACTGGACCTTTGTTATGTAATGTTTCATAGGTAAGTGTTAGGATTTTGAATTCGATTCTGTACTCCACAGGTAGCCAGTGGAGATCTTTCAGGATAGGAGTAATATGGTCATAGCAGGACGATTTTGTGATGAGGCGTGCTGCTGTGTTTTGAACGTGCTATAGTCTTAAGATTTTTTCTGGTATTCCATGCAGCAGTATGTTACAATAGTCCATCCGTGATGTTACTAGGGAGTTTACTGGAGATTTTGTTGCGTCAGTTGTTAGATATTTTCTTATGTGACCAATTTGTCTGATCTGACCATAACATGATCTGGATACCGAGTTTATGTGCTGTTCCATGTCTAACCTCACGTCAAGCATTGCCCCAAGGTTCCTAACACAGGACGATGGTTTTTTGGCATAACTCCACAGAATATTTGTCAAAGAACGTAACATGCATCATACACAACTAGGATTGGTACTGATTACTTGTGAAGTTTCATTAAATTGTGTACATGGTTTCAGGAAATTAAGCAGGCACAAGATTGCATGAAAACTATGTATATAGTAACTAAAAACAGTCCCATAACTCTGCCAAACAAGAGCTGTCTCCATAGGATGACATATGCCCCCGATGGCACTTTGAACGAGTAGTTATGGCCGATGTTAGAGTTTAGGACCTTTGACCTACGGAGCTGGGTCTTACGCGCGTCACGCTGTCTTACTGTGTCACACATTCATGCGTAGTTATTTTAAAATCCATGCATGAATGACAAAGATATGGACCGGATACGCCCATCAATGCACTATCATGAAAAATGACCTTTAACGTCTAAGTGTGACCTTGACCTTTGAGCTACGGACCTGGGTCTTGCGCGCGACAAGTCGTCTTACTGTGGTACACATTCATGCCAAGTTATTTGAAAATCCATCCATGGTTGACAAAGATATGGACCGGACACGCCCATCAATGCACTATCCTTTAATGTCTAAGTGTGACCTTGACCTTTGAGCTACGGACCTGGGTCCTGCGCGCGACACATCGTCTTACTGTGGTACACATTCATGCCAAGTTATTTGAAAATCCATCCATCGATGACAAAGATATGGACCGGACACGAAAATTGCGGACAGACTGACAGACCGACAGACAGACAGACGGTTCAAAAACTATATGCCTCCCTTCGGGGGCATAAAAATTTCTGAAAGAACCTAACATGTACCATGCACAACTACTGTTGTTACTGATCAGTTTACAAAGTTTCATTAAATTGTGTCAAAAGGATGAGAGTTGGTGTGCATTTCGTTGGGGAGCACAACTAGTTACCTCCACTAATTTCTGGGATATCAGAGTGGCCTAGTATATAGATGCCATAAAATCTATTATGCTTTATTTTTGGCCAATCAACACAGAATGGTCATAAATCACCAAGAATAACATCTAGGGAAAGAAGCAAACTGAAGGTCATGAAACTATATCTTGGCTACAAGGAAAAGCTATAAAAGATTCAAGAATTGACACTGTAACAAACAAGAAGATGCTTTTGTAAAAAAAGCGCATGTCTCCCCCAATGCAAAGTCATATAGGCAAGAAGTCAATAGGGGTCAGGAGGGAAAGTCAAAAAGACACTGATGGTTGGCTGCAATAGGGATCATCTACTTGGCATGTCCAGTCATCCTGCTAAGTTTCAACACTCTTGGCCTAGTGGTACTCAAGTCACTGTTCAGGCTCCTGTGACCTTGACCTTTGATCAAGTGACCCCAAAATAAATAGGGGTCATCTACTCTGCATGTCCAATCATCCTATTAAGTTTCAACATTCTAGGTCAAATGGTTCTCAAGTTATTTTCCGGAAATGATTTTACATGACCAGGCCCCTGTGACCTTGACCTTTAATAGACTGACCCAAAAATCAATAGGGGTCATCTACTCTGCATGTTCAATCATCCTATGAAGTTTCAACATTCTGGGTCAAGTATTCTCAAGTTATTAAGCGGAAATTGTTTTCCATATTCAGGCTCCTGTGACCTTGACCTTTAACAGAGTGACCCCAAAATCGTTAGGGGTCATCTACTCTGCATGTTCAATCATCCTATGAAGTTTCAACATTCTGGATCAAGGGGTTCTCGAGTTATTGATAGGAAATGCTTATCAATGTTCAGTCCCCTGTGACCCTGACCTTTAACGGAGTGACCCAAAAAACAACAGAGGTCATTTACTCTGCATAACCAATCATCTTATGAAGTTTCAACATTCTGGGTCGAGTGGTTCTCAAGTAACTGACCGGAAACGGTTTTCCATGTTCAGGCCCGTGACCTTGACCTTTAACAGTGACCCCAAAATCGATAGGGGTCATCTACTCTGCATGACCAATCATCCTATTATGTTTCAACAGTTACTGACCCGAAATGGTTTTCAATGTTCAGGCCCCTGTGACCTTGGCCTTTAACGGAGTGACCCAAAAAACAATAGGGGTCATCTACTCTACATGATCAATCATCCTATGAAGTTTCAACATTCTGGGTCAAGTGGTTCTCTAGTTATTGATCGGAAATGGTTTTCAATGTTCAGGCCCCTGTGACCTTGACCCTTGATGGAGTGATCCCAAAAACAATAGGGGTCGTCTACTCCAGCAGCCCTACAAACCTATGAAGTTTGAAGGTTCTAGATCAAATGGTTCTCCAGTTATTGATCGGAAATGAAGTGTGACGTACGGACGGACAGGGCAAAAACAATATGTCTCCCCCAATTTTTACTTTACTTTCAATAGTGATCATGACCTTTGACCTGCAGGCTTAGTGTATGTGCATAATCTACATATTGCCATATATTCACATACCAGGTTTTAACTTAGTTTGAATACTTTTTGAAAAATTACAGGATCCAGATTTGCAGATGGACAGCATTCCTATAGTTTCCTCCGATGTTCCACTTGTAAGGGAATAAGAATTGGGAAAGGATCATACAACAATGCTACAGACCAAATTTGGTGTAGATCCATAAACATGATAAAGTGGTTCATGAATGAGAAGTTGTTCAAAGCTTATTCAATTTTTAGCTCTGGCAGTCGGTAAAAAGGGTCAAGGCAAACTGTTTTAATAAACTTGATTGAGGCTCATGCTATGGACCAAATTTGGTGTAATTCTGATCAGTAGTTTCAGAGATGTTTAAGTAAAAATGTTGACACAGGACGATGAACCATCCGCCTATACTAAAAGCTCACCCTGAACAAAGTTCCAGTGAGCTAACAATATTGTGAAATTATCTATTAAACTGCTGTAATTGGAAATGCCCAATTAACTGTATCTAGGACTTCAATGCTTTATGTGACATTGATATAGAAGTGTTTTTCTCAAATCTTTGTCAGACAATTCTCCACTTCATTATAAACTGTCATGGTACCAACTGACCGAAGACAATAGGGTCACTTATTGACCACAGGCATCTGCTTAGTGTATGCAGACATGTTGTTGACTGGAAATACAAGGGACTATCAACAACTGTTAACGACATGCAACATGAGCAAATCAATATACCCATCTTCTTTCAAGAATCCACCAGCATAGCTCTAAGGTGGGGGCAGACCCATGGATTGCTGGGCCATGACTTCCACCCTTGGCAATGTGTTTGTTCTTCCAAATGATTATTAAAAGGTGTTTTGTCTAAGAACATTTGTCGTTCACCTCTGATTAAAGTGGGGTAAATTGGCAGGAAAGGTAAGTACTGGTACTAAATCGTTAACTGACCACATACCTTCAATCTTTAAAGAAGGACGTAACTGAATGGCAAGCACTTACCAGCTTTTAAGCAATGTTACAGATACCATTTTTCAATTTTGTCTGTTGAACTTCATTTGCAAGAAATAGAGATTCACATAATTTTTTGACCAAAAAGGACTTGCACTAAATTATTGGAATTATTTTATTAAACAACAAAGTTCATCACGATGTACACAATGAATGTAAAATGCATTTACAATGATGAGACAAAATAATGAAGTAAAAATTCATTTTCTAAATTTCTGTATCTTACTGTTTTTAAAAACAATAAGCTAATAAAATGCTTTTATTAAAATGTTCCCAATATTATTTTTACAAAATGCACAACTACCTTGTCAATAGTTCTTTTTCTGAAATAGAGTAAGACAATTATATATGTTAAATACAACATGATTGCCCAAATGGTATGACCAACATATATAATAATACAAATAATTGTATTTTTCACTATCTCCCAAACTATTAGAACAGGTTTTTGTTGTACTCTTTTTGTTTCAAATATATAGTATGAAGATTAACAAAAGAGTATGAACACTAGTATCTTCTAATGTTAGGTCCCAAAGTTTTATATGCATCAAATCTTTGATCTTGTTGCCTATTTTGACCTTGTAGAGTTGGAGCAGCCATCATGAGCGCACCTGGTGCCATAGATGTTGTTACGTACATTCCTGTAGGAACATTGGCAAGGATTCCTGGTGGAGCACCAACAGTCTGGTATGCTATTGGCCGAGCCTCAGGCTGTACTAAAGAATTGCCAGCCCATCTGTCAGGCTGTCTGTTCACTTGACTACTGTCTGTCCTTTGTGACCCTGTCCAACTCCCTTGGTTTCCCCCTCCACCTTGTGGACCACTACCTAGAATGCAAATTTCAAAGTGTCATTAGGCAAACAGTTATATATCTGTAATTCTGTTCTTTGCAATGTTAACATCATCAACCTCATTAAATTTGAAGGTATAATATAAGAGCAATTGTCCACAAGAAGAAGTCCCATGTGTCACTTTGCTACAACAGGAATGACATTTCATACTGACATTTAACTGAAGAACCTGCATTAGGTAGTCTCCAAATAACCTATCATCTATAAGCAAGTTAACAAAGGATATATTGTTTGTGACAACAGACAGATACGGGGACAAAGTAAAATTATCTGGACATTTTAAGTAACAATAATAGTAATGATTTTACATTACGTGGATAACATATTTGGTGTTTAACCAATTTTCTGTATGGTCCATAATGCTTTCTAGGTCTCATGTTTTATGAAAAAATCTCATACTTCTTAAGTTAGAAGCAACTATTGTGACAGAACAAATGAACTGATGGACTAACAGAAAAAAATGTGTATGTTCTCCACCATGTCTTCAACTTAATGACCAAATTTCATGGAAAATTTTCCTTTACTCCTCAAGTTAATCAGAGTCAACTTTTGTAATTTTTTTCACCATTCATTTCCATAGCAACAAAATAAATGGACCTGCATATTCTCGATACTGAGATCAATCCATGTACCAAGTTTCTTGAAAAATATTTTGTACTTCTTAAGTTATCACAGGATTTAGTTTTGTGTGACAGACTGACTGTCAGGGAGCAAACCAGAAGTGTCCTCTGGTGAAACAGCAGTAAGGTCTAAGTAATAAAGTCTATCATAGAGGTATTGTTTATTTTGTTTGTTTCAGTTTAAATCATAAAGCAACTTCTCCACCTTTGAAGATGAAAGAAGGCCTCAGGTGCTTCTTCAGGCATTGTTTCAGACATGGGCAGCCCCTCAGTAAAACCCCGCCTTTCATAAGCCAGCTGGATGGCTTCCTAACATGAAGAACACTACACCCTAACTGTATATCAAGAAGTGAGAAATATCAGTTGACTTTTTTTCTGGTGTAAATAGGAAAGACAAATTACTTTTCAATATCCCTCCTGTCTGATTCCTCGAGAAGCTCTTGCTGCCACTGTCCCTGCCGCGGTCCTGAATGCCCTGGCTGCCCCCACTCCTGCCCTGGCCCTGCCAGTTGCTGCCCCTCCCCGACTGTGAGAGGGAGCCACCCGAGCCCCGTATATCTTGCTGCGACCCACGGTTATCTGTTCAAATAAAAACAATCAATTCTCTGAATGCAACTATTATAATGTATATTAAGGAAAAGTGTCTGGTGTATGATATTTAGACTTTTTATATTTACAATAATAAACAATGCATCATGCCAAACACTGTATCATATTCATGCGAACCTTGACCCTAAGTTATGTTTAAGGTAGATCTGCATGTTTGTTACATAAGGACTAGAACTTCAGTAATTCAGAAAACTTAGAACAACATCCGGGTAAGGCATTCTGCTAACTGATGCAATTATTAATTCTTTTTAAAGATTTAAGATATTAAAGAATGTTTACAAAATACAGAATTCAAACAAGAGCTGTCAGTGGACAGTGTGCTCGACTATTCTCAATGCTTGATAGTATAATTATAAGCTATGAGTAAAACTTTAACATTACAATAAACATGTTCTAGGTCGAAGAGGGGCCATAATTCAGTCAAAATGCTTGACAGAGTTGTCTGCTCCTGTTTACAGGGGTCATGATGGTAACAAGTGTGCAAAATATGAAAGCAATATCTCAATGGACTTTGAAAATATTTGGGGTGGTACGCAAACTTTAACATTTGTGTGACGCTAACGCACACGTTAACGCCTGGGCGGGTAGGACAGCTCCCCTATTCTTCAAATTGTCGAGCTAAAAATGTCAAAAACTATGCTTTAAATTTTGTGTTTGCCTGTATCAAAGACAAATATTTCAAAAATAAGTGCATGGACTAATACAATTCATTTTATCTGAAGGTAGAAAATAGACAAATAACAACTGTGAGAAAATTAATGAAGTTCTATATTTTAAGAATTTTTTTTTTACACAATGTCAACGAAATAATAGTTCCCAGGGACTCCCATTATGAAACCTGGCATTAGGTTACTTTTTTTCCTTTCAAATCAATTAGGCAAAAAAAAGAAACAAAAATACAAATCAGTCTCCTTTAATAGCTGTAATTTTTAAAAAATCAAATCGTTAAATTAGGGTAAAAGTCAAAATTCTACCTTAATTTTTTTTATCAGAACATGCAGAACTACCTTAAATCTGGAGCATGCAGTCAGACTGAATGTTACTGATGTGCAATCTTAAATATTCAGATTTCTGGTGATTTTAGCAAGCTGAAAAGTGACACTATCTCAAGTCATTGCATGACATAAATACTGAGGAGGTTAGCTTTTTTCCTTGACAAAAATTCAAAGTTATTTCTGAATCTGAAGCCATGCTTATTAAGCTATGCACCTGTTAATGCCACTGGTAGAATTGTTCTCTATCCAAAATATACGTTGAACATACCATAGCATTCCTTGAAACAATTAAGCTATATACATTCACCAGGTACTTTATCCAATAGCATTACACCTTTCTTGATATTTATGTACCCATCACCAAGCAACTAAAATACAAATCTACTTACAGAAGTTTTCATGGAACCTGGAGAATGCAAAACATAAAATGCACTACTTAAAGTTTTTGAAACAAGTGTCAAAATCAAACAGTAACTTGACCCAATAATACCCATCTTCTCGACACATACAAATGCAAACCCCAAGTTCCATACAAACAGAAATACTGCAAGGTTCCTGCACAGCATGTTGCAAATGATTTTCTGGTCACAAATAAGAGCATAACTGAACAGAACTTACTATTTAGATTTAACCTTATTTTATCAATAAGATATGCAAAATTTGCATCATATGTAAGGCCAAACAAAACTCTACCCCAAGTGTTACCTGACTGACCCTGCTGTAAAACGTACATTTTAAGGATATTCCTCTCCCATGACCGTATGCATATTTTCACAAAGTCAAGGACCATAACTCTAGTCTGGTTGTATGAAATCCCAATTAGAACACCTGGTGCACAACTTCATATCCTGAATATATATCCAGTGAGGTTTGAGGACTCTATGTGAAATACTTTTTGAGATATGCAGGACAAAAATTCTGACAGACATCAGGACGGACAAACAAACATACTGACATCAGAAATCTAAGTGACCCCATCCCCAATAAATTTTGGGAGGCACACAAAAAGTAGAAAGAGAAAGATTGCATACTTACCTACCTATCTACCCTATTTTCTTAGGTCAAGCATACTTTTTGTTTGACCTAATGTATTTGTTTAACATGTGCAGAAACCTTTGAGTGTATAAGCAAACAGCAAACAAGAATGAATCCAGAAACTAATTACCAAGTGAATGAACTAGAAAATGGCCACTGGAGTAGTTTAAGTTTTAAAACTATCATTTTACTGTAAGATTAACAACCTCTTAGTTGTGTTAAATAGTGCTGCTGACAGTCATGGAACAAGGAGCTGCATTTTCAAAATGCAAAATCATGCCCTCATGTGTATGACCAAAGATGCTGTTTTTATAGGTTTTAAGCTTAAAGGTGAAGATCAAGGTCATCTATACATAGGTTATTTGGTAGGTCTTGCCAAACAGTTAATTGAGTGCGAGTATGAACTAAATTGGCTCATTTATGTGAGCTGTATGACCAAAAATGTTGTTAAAGGTCTAAAGGTTGAAGGTGAAGATCATAATGAGGGTCAAGGTCATTTATTAATAGTTAGTTTGTATGTCTTGCCCGGAAGGATTGCAGAGTGAGAGTATGAACAAAATGTGGGCTGTAGGCAAAACAGTCAAATCTGTTTATCAAAATGTTGTGTTTTTTTCTGAGGTTTAAAGTTTGAAGGCTACAGTCACATGAAGGTCAACATCATCTTATTTTGGTCAGTCTGTTGGTCTTCACAGAAGATTTAACGAGTGTGAGCATTAAAAATGGGTCATATATGCCGGCTGTAGAACTATAAAAATTTTTTCTTTAAGTTTGATGGTGGTCATATGAGGTTCAAGGACATCTATATATAAGTCAGTTTGTAGTCCTGCCACAAGGATTGTAGTGTGCGAGTATGAACTAAATTGGGTCATTAAAGGAACTGCAGGCAAAATGATAAAATCTGATTCCTGCTGACAAACGGACAGACAGTTCTATCGCTATATGCACAGGATCTAACAGTGACCAACTTTGAACAGTTAAAATAAAAGCTACTTTTTTTTCAATACACGACTTTAACCAGTTATAATAAATAAGAGGGTCATGATGTAACGTTCACCTGAATACCATAAATCTTAATGACAAGGTCAAAGCCACAGTGACCCAGGTTGAGAACACATCAAGGACTCTTGATGCAATAGTTTGATCTCACTCATTAACACAAACCAACTGTGTACATGACAGACAGCCAATGATCCTGTAAGCTAATCACGAGTTGTAAACTGCTCTGGTGTGCTAAAATAATCAACAAGCATACATGTGTGCAGTCTTATAATGGTGATAAAAATTCACCTCTGTGATCCCTGGATCCCATCAAACTTTGATCTTTATCTGATCTGAAATCTGATCTATTATCTCTAGAGGTGATATTCTGTCGACCGCCTGCTCTATCTCCACCTCGGTTGTCTATGCCACGGTCTCTCATATCTCTCTGATTAGAATCTCTGTAGCTGGAACCGCCAACATCTCTCCTGTCATCTCTGCCTTGACCCCTGTCTGCTGTACGATCCATTCCCCTATCGTTTCGTGCTGCTGGAGCTCGGTCAACTCTGTCATTACCACGGTCACGGCCTGCTGGTATATTCCTGTTTTCCAAAAAAGTTCTTCTAAATCATACAACTTGGTTGAAACAATTTTGCCAAAGAAAATGATAACTGACCCTTACGAAAAAATTACTGACTAAGAATGGGAATACACAGCCACTTCATTTATCTAAGACGAAGTTGAGGTTATTGTTCACCGAGATAAACTTAACAGTTTACTGAGGAGGTCAAATACTTATTTTTCAAGGCTGAAAATTGTTCAATCAGCACTTTAAAAGAAGGTAGTTGTTACTTTTTACTTTTTGACATATGCACAATACAAATTTGGACTTACAGATGGACAAGGGCAAATCAAAGTGCCCCAAAAAGAAATTTTTTTGCAAAAACATATTACATTAAGAAATGTTTTGCATAGTCTCATAGACATTGTGTTACCATTGTCCACATTGTTTACCAGGTTGAGCATTGCTAGAATATAAAGTAAAGCTTTTATATCTGTTTTTTTTTTCACATTTTACCTAATAAAATTTACTTCGATCAAACTTTTTTCTATCTCAAAGCCCTTCCATATGCTCAATATGCATTTCTTCAAGCACCCATACATCACTAGGTAGGACTAGACTACCATCCTATCAATGTATCTATGTTTAAAAAGAAGGCAAGACTGCCAACATATTATCTTACACCTGAGCAAATAGCACTAGACTTCAAACGTATCACTGTACCTCTGATCTCTGCCACCTCTATCATTAACTGCTGCAGTATTTCTATCATCTCTCCTTCCTCCCATATCTCTCATGTCCCTCCTATCATCAAGTCTCCCACCCCGTGCTCCAATATCTCCTCTTGTGTCAACACCCCTCCTATCTCCACGATCAAATCTGTCAACTACTCTCCGACTGTCTGCCAAGTTGTCTTGCTGGGTTACTCTTTCAACATACCGACCACCTCCAACATCTCTGCCACCACGATCAACACGATCTCTGTCAATTCTATCAAATATATTTCATTTTGTCACACTTCTGATTAAATTCACAACTATTAATACCAAAAAGACAACATCAACATGACAATTATACCATCAAGAACACCAAAATCAATGCTTCAGTGACCACAAAACCAACCAGATATTTTGTAGATGAGCTGCCTGATCATAATAAATTACCTTCATTATGAAGACAGCAACAAGATTTAGTAACAAAAATGTTTAAAGAAAACAAATACTGGTGTCGAATGAGGTGAAGACGGTTTCTTCTGAAACATAATCCTATTTATTTACTGCTTTTATTACATTAATCATCCTGTTTTACACTGCATAAAATTACTTTCACTGTAACCATGACTACAAACCTATCTCCATATGCTCTGTCTGCCAGGGCGGGTCTCTTAGAGTCCCAGTAGGCATCTCTATCTCGTGCATCATAAGCTCTCTTAGTTGCCCTACGTTGCTGCTCTTCCTGTATTCTGCAATTTATAACATCAAGCTTGATAGTAAAACAAGCGTTTCCAGATAAAAGTTTGATAGCAGTTATTCAACAACAGCTACCACACTCCTAATCTATAAATCTGCTAATTAGATTTTACAGCAAGTTATTGTTTTTGCAATCTTACTCATGGCTATTCCATTAAAAGTAAGTTTGGGTGCATTTGTTTACAAACAACTGCCTTGGCTTTTATACTCAGTAGGGATGGCAATTAATATTCTGCAAATTTTTACATAATGCTTCTACCACTCATAACAACTTACTTTTTACATGGAAAAGTCAATAAGAAAATGCTTGCAAACCAATTTAAATCTGAAATGAAATTACAAAATATACCTTTCACAACTGATTAATCACGTTTTGTAAATGCTTTTAACACAGAGATGATGTAAAGAAGCAAAAGGGGTACCATGTTTCTAGTTAGCTTACCTGAGTTGTTCTAATCGTCTCTTTTCTTCCCTTTCTCTCTCCAGTCTTTCACGTTCTATCTGTTCCAGTCTAAGACGTTCCAATCTCTGTGCTTCCAAACGCTCTTTTTCTAACATTTCTCTTTCCCTCCTGTAAAATAAATCTTTACATTTCATAGGTATTTCATTTAACACACACGAGTATAAAACTGTCAAAAATACGCTCTTCACAGCTAACTGCTTTTCACTTTTAAGAAACTCTGCTTATTTAGCAGACCAGTTGTAAATTTTCTGAACTTTGACTTATTCAAGGGACGTAACTTCACAGCAACTAATACTATCCTTCTGATTACACATCTTGGCCAAGATAATATGCCAAGAAACATTCTAAGTTTATGGAATACTGGATAAGAAGTGCTTAATTTTCGTAATTTTTAGTAATTCAGCAGTCAGAACTCCTGAACGACTGTGACTATCCATCTGGTAACTGAACTTGTCAGATATATTATGTGCCCTTGAACATTGTGAGCAAAGTTTATAGAACAACTGATAAAACCTACACAAGCTAGAGAGCAGACAGTGTCAGTTTTTGCAAAGTGGGTAATTCATGGGCCATAGTTTTAAAGAACTGATTTGAACTAACTGGTTATCAAACTTGGCATAGATCTTATACACCGTCTTTACAAGCAAATTAAATGAATTGGTATCCCCCGCCCAAAGGGTTTGTGGTGAGGAATTGGCGGGGGATAATAAGCTATGTTTAGTTCTGAGAAAACTTACTCTAAGTGAACTTATCGAGCGGACATTGTCAATTTTGACCAAGGGCACTTCCTGGAAAAATCAGTACTGGTGTCATATCAGAAGTCATGGTTGTGACCCCAAAACCACTACTCCCCTTATACTTGCACATATATAAGAGGCAAAAACAGCTAATAAATATATAGCAGACATTAAAACCTTAGTCTTTCTCTTTCCCTGCTTAGTTTGATTGCCTCAGTTCTCTGTTTCTGTTGAACTTCCCGTTGTCTTTGTCTCTCACGTAATAATTCACGTTGTCTGCGCCTCTCCTGATCTTTGATACGTCTCTCAATCTGACGTAATCTTTCACGTTCTCTTGCCTCCTTTAAAACAAAGCATGCAACAAACAGTTACATCTGAATACATGTATTATCAAAAGGTTTTTGCCATTTTGCATCAGGTATTATCATATTTACCACTGTACATTATCAAAATTATTCTCAATTCTACAAGACTTCATTTACTTTATACATAAATTATGCCAATAAATCAAAGTCTGTGAATACCTTAATTCTGTCAAGGGTTACAATATCCTTTTTGTCATCTTTCTTTGATGAGGTTCCACGAGATCTTGAGCGATGTTTTTCACCACTCTCAGATTTTGTTCCTTCCTTTCCATCTTTTGATTCCTCTTTCTTCTCTTCGACTGGTGTTGCTGCTGCTGCTCCTGCTGCTGCTGTAGAAATAGGCACAAGAATTAATTTTAAGATCTATACTGTCATTTTCAATTACGTGATATCTTAGATCAACATTGTATTGTACTGCAGAGTAGGTCAACATAAATTTATACATCTAATTATTAAAATTGTACTACAAATTTTCTGAGGATCTAAGACTATGAGTTCATAAATGTTACCTTACGGTCAGGCAAAACTTTCAACTGAAGTCTTCATCAATGTTCTGACATTTGCTGTACAAATTTCTTATCAACATTAAAACAAACCTCCTTCTGCAGGCTTGACTTCCTCGGTGTCCTTTTTGGTATCTTCTCCCTCTATCTTCACTTCCTTCTTAGCTTGATCCTCAGGTTGTTTTTCTCCTTCTTTTTTATCATCTCCTTGTACACTGATCACAGGCTCTCCCTTGCTCTTATCCATCACAACTGTACGTGGTTTGTCTTTTGCATCTGTGTCATGAACTTCGAAATACAAGCATGTCACATTTGTACACACAACACAACACACATGTATAATGAAACAACTCAATCTGTCAATTAAATGTGTGTGTGTGTTCGGGTTTAACGTATTTTCAACAATTTTTCAGTCATATAAACGACGGTGTCTACTTGTAGCAGTGAGCACAATGCCCAACTTTATTGTGCTGCTTCACTGGAATATCACGCCGTAGACACGTGGCATGATACCCCACCCAGTCACATTATACTGACACCGGGCTGACCAGTCCTAGCACTATCCTCTTAATGCTGAGCATCAATTAAATGTGCACACTACAACATAATAACCTTGAAGCATTGGTAACACCAAGTACTGGTAACACTATAAGCAGCTTAGAAGGGAATATGAAGTTATCATATTCAAAATGTAAACTAGAGCTGCTTTTGAGAAAAATGAATGTCTCCAACAACTGCCTAATCATCTAAATAGCAAGTCTTTATATACTGTTTACTCACTAAAATTCAAGGGCCAGAACTCCAAAATGCCTGGACCGATTTGGCTCATTATCGAACTTGTCCGAGGTCATGTGGTCAAACACATTTTGTTCAAATTTGGTGAAGATAGGATAAGAAAGTGCGGACAAGAGCAAAAAGGCTGATTTTTCCGTAATTCAAGGGCTGTAACTCCAAAATGCCTGAACCGATTTAGCTAGTTATCTATCTCGGCCAAGGTCTTATGGTCAAACACGTTTTGTTCAAGTTTGGTGAAGATCGGATGAGAAATGTTCGACTTAGAGTGCAGACAAGAGTAAAAAGGCCTATTTTTCGTAATTCAAGGGCCAAAACTCCAAAATGCCTAGACCGATTTGGCTAGTTATCGAACTGGCCGAGGTCTCATGGTCAAACTCATTTTGTTCAAATTTGGTGAAGATCAGATGAGAAATGTTCGACTTAGAGTGCGGACAAGCTTTGTGACAGACACACACACACATACAAACACACAGACTGGAATAAATTAGTATGCCTCCCACGCCACTGTGTGGTGGGAGACATAATTAGAAGGCTTAACCAATTTTATATTCCAATGTTCCAGAAATATGTTTACTTCTCTACATTTGAAGAAAAACTTAACACACATGCCACAGAGAAAACGCATGACCAATGACACTTGATATAACATGGTATGACAACATGATCTATGACAGATACAATGAAACAACAACAGGAAAACAAGAGCTGTTCACCATTTTTTTTAGTGAAACCTGCTTACATAATATAAAACTTTGTAATGAAGATGCCAACAAAATAGGGGACAATAACAGCCCTACCACTTAAAAAATTTCAAATAGTCGAGATATAAATATAAATGTATCAATAAAAGACTGACCTTTCTTATCTGTAGATTTCCTATGATCGCGGCTATCCCTGTGTCTGTGAGGAGGTGACCTGCGAGAGCCACGTCTGTAGTCGTGTCTGCTACTGTAGCGTCCATGTCCACGGTCCCTGTCACGACTGTGATCATGACGATCTCGACCATGATGCGAGTGTGGGCTGTGATGCGAGTGAGAGTCTTTACGATCGTCCTTCTTCTCATCTTTTTTATCAACATCTTTCTTGTCTTTACTTTCATCTTTCTTATCCCCGTCTGTCTTACCTGTAAATAAAAGAATCACATCTTAAATCTGAAGCTGTCAACAATATAAGATTGATTTAAGGTCTGCAAGAGAGCCGACAAATACAACTATTTAACAAAATGTTAAGAACTATTTTCTTCCTTCGTCACACAACTTTTGAACAATTTATAAATTTACATAAATATTGAAGTCTGAGTGGGATTTCTGCTAAGGAATGTGACATAACTAATTTCAATCATTTTTTCTCACCTTCTTCCTTTTTCACAGGTGTTGTACTTTTCTGCTCTGTCTTCTTCTGTTCAGGTTTCTTGCTTGTTTGCTGACTTTTTGCTGCAGATCCTGGCTCATTTTTCGCCTGCCAAAATACAAGTAACACTTGTTGGAATTCAAAACAGAACTAAGACAGCAATGAAAATTAGTCTCCTATATTTACTAATAGTTTCACAGTGTGTATTCATATGTGAAACTCTAAATACATCGAGCACGAGACAGACTAATGTCAAATTTACTAACATGTAACAGCAATAAACACTTAACAGTTACAGAACGTGCACTACAAACCTTTTCTACTGAGATCATTTTGCCATGGAGTTCCGTTCTATGTAACTGTTGGATACATTTGGCTGCTTCTTCTGCCGAAGACATTGTAACAAACCCATAACATCGTGAGCCGGGTTTTCTGGCATTTGTCACCACCTTTGCACCAACCACCTGAAAATATTTTTGTCTGTAATTTAATGCTGAAAACATTTCTGTTTAAAAATATAAACACAAATACCACATTATATGGCCACTTTTCAGCAAGGAAACCCCAAGGTGCACCTCATGGCACTGCGGTGTAATGTAGTACAACCATACACAGGCAGCCCTCCTGGTAATACCTTAAGAAAAAGCTGCAGCTCTGACCTATAAGCTAGCTGGACAACTTACAATGAGAACAGTTCACATTACCTATGTAATCACTTGAAGTAGGGAGCATTATCAATCTGTACATAACATATCCTGAAATACCAGGCATATAAAAGGTATGTTTAAGTGTACTATTCTACACCTTAACAAAGATATTGAAGATTGCTGTTTCACCTACCTTTCCATATTTACTGAACAGTGCCTTGAGATCAGTTGCTCGAGTCGTGGTTGACAAAGAGCTCACCCATAGATTACGGCTTCCCGCTGTCAAATATCAAAGTTTCATAAATTACATTTATCTTCATGTCTGTTTGCCTTCAACCTTTTCCATCTAAAACCATTTCTGTTTATTCATTCAATTATGCAAGTGAGAAAATAAGAAAACATTTGGAGAGGTTAATGCCAAAAGAAAGTTAGTGACTTCTTTCTTTCTATGTACTTAGGACATTCTGACTCTTAAGTTAACCTCTGATTTACTTCAGATAAACAGTTAGTTAAAAGCTTGTGTTCAATGATAAAAGTCAAACTTACATCTTTCATCCTTTTTTGTGTCCTTGGTAGCACTAAAACACAAAACCAGAACAAATAATGTTAGTACAAGCTTATAAACCTCTATACAAACTTGTTTCATTTCAACGATAGAAAAGTATACAAACTTTTTATTACTTATTTCTAAATAAGATTTCATAATTACATTTATAACCTTATTAATCAAAAGACTACAATCAATTATCAAATAATCAAGGCCTTCAAGTGGTTTGTCACTTGCTTTATCACAGTTCAGAGCTCAGATGTGCAGGAATTGAGCTACAAGGGCCTTAGCCCAGGAAGCTAGATATTCAAGCATCTGAAGGATGAACCTTGGTAAACTACACAATAAACCACAAAAGATCTTGACTGTTTTCATTCTTGCATGTCCACTGAAATATTTTGATCAAAAATATGTTGATCACAGATAAAACATAGCTGGACTTTCTTCATTGTTTAACAGGAAATCAAATCAGAATATAGAACAAAACAAAGACATGCAAGAGTGAAACTACCTTTACACAACACTAAAATTTTTCAAACATTGGCAATATTACACATAGATAATACACTGTATTCATGCCTTGGTCATTGATTGAAGAAATGCCAAAAAGGCACAACAATTTAGTTGTATTTAGTATTTAATCATTTGCAAGGTACCGGTAACAATTTTAGAAATGGATAGCTGTGATTTTGTGAATACTATGAGGCATAGAAGCCCATAATTATACAGCCCAAAATCCCACAAATGCATTATTTCTCAAGAAAACTGAATTATCATTGTATTTTAGCAGTCAGATACTGTCTAAAATCTACTTCAGTTTTGCGTACAGTAAATAATTGACAGTATATTTCTAAGTATCTTGCATTTTAATACATTTGTCATCAATAGAAAACCAGTAATTCATAGATATTCAAGAGCTTCAAACATCATCAAACTTTCAAACAATATTGATCAACCTCCAATACTATGTTAGGTTAGATATAAACAATGTAACTGTTTCTGATCATGTCAGAAATACGTACAAAGTAAAGTGTTCATGACCTTTATTCATCCAATGTTTAAAGTAGCTGGAAATGTGTAAGTCTATGAACAGATTGAGTTTTGCTTAAACTGTACATCACTCTATTAAAACTCTTTCAATGAAATTTGAAAAGGGAAACAAACTCGAAAATTAACTGTGTATAGAACAATCAAATAAACTGTGTGAGGAAAAAAAAAGGCAACTGCTTTGACATAAGTTTTCTTCTGTCATGTCTGGATGCAACACTAGGACACGTACGACATCATCTGCATCACAATGGCCACTGGTTCTGTCTCCAACTGGATATACCCCAAAGGCCACTAACTTCCAGAACAAGAGAAATCTGGTTTGTGGGAAAGACAGCATACTACCTCATAATTCACTTCACTGAATCAGAGATCTCTGCTGCCTGGTGAAATCAAACAAAATCAGCAACAAGTACCGAAGCAATATTAAGTTCTGTTGAATTTCGGCGATGATCCAAAATCAGTCTAGATGAAAACAAACGAAACAGCTGAAATGAAAAATCTACAAAGACACCATATACATGACAAAATTATTCATACAAACCCTACCAACCTCTTTTCATCAGGTTTCTTGTCTTCTGTCTTAGTTTCACCTTCACCAGTTTTGGAAGCATCCATTTTCCCAGCATCACCACTTTCGGTTTTCTCGCCAGTGGCTGGACCTGTATCTTTACCATCAGTATTGCTCTTGGCCTCACTAGTTCCTTCAGTTTTGGCTGAACTCTGAGAATTTAGTAGATCTGCATCCAGATCGTTTTGTGTGTCATCCACCAGCACCTCTAGTTGTTCACTATCACCTTCAGGTTTCTGTTGTCCCTCGGCCTTATCATCACCACCTTTATCTTTTTCTGGTTTATCATCTGCCCCCTTATTGCCCTCCCCAGCTAATGTTCCTACTACAGAAATGTCTGCCTTTGCTGTAGCAGCATCATCACCTTTTGTTGGTGAAGTCTCTGAAATTATTTTAGCTTTTTCTGGAGATTCCACGGCAGAGTCTGCTTTCACTTCCGTTGTTTCCATAGGTTCACTAGCTGTCTTTGAAGAATCATCAACCTTTGCAGTGGTTTGTTCACCTTCACTAGAAGCAACAGCAGTTGGTTTGTCAACATCGCTATCAGTTAGTTCAGTAGTTTCTTGTTTGTTTTCCTGCTGTTCGCTAACAGCAGGCTTAGCAGTAGTCTCAGTTGTAACAGAACTAGGGGTTGCTTGGGCTACAGAAAGCAGAAAAATTGTCTAGTTGAAATATACATAAAACAATGAGCTGCTTGATGAAATAGGGGAAGTTTTCAAGGGCATGGGCATACTTACTAATTACCAAATTTACCAATACTTTGTTGGTCGGTCTCGAATTTGCCAATGATTTTTCCATCTTCTTTGGCCAGTCATCATAAATATCCGGTTGTCAAGAATACACTGAACTGCACATGAAGACAGTTTTGAAATAAGCATTACTTCATCTTCACAACTTCAAAACACTGTTCTTCTAAATTTCCATTGGGCTCTCTTTTCAACCTCTGCAGCACACATAATTCCATAGTTCCCTGGACAGTTCTACAGATGTTTCACTACTATCAAATCTGGTGTATATGGGAAGTGACAAAAGTCCATGGTAATGGTTCATCGGGTGTTTTCTACTTGTAGTACATAGCTTGTCAAACTGTTTTCTTCAATCGTGGCAATACCATCAAATCTCTGCTTACATACCAACTTTTTGCCAAAATGAGTGAAAAGGGGAATATTGGGCCAAAGAATCTTAGTGGACAAATAATTTTCAATTTGTGAAAAATGTATTTCTGATTCAATAAAATTTTATGTGTGTATTCCTAACCTAGACATTGTCATCTTGTTCAAATTAGAAATAACCTACAAGTTAGAGATAACTGGAGGTCACATTTAGATTCTACAATACCTGGTTCCTCTTTAGTCTCTTCTTGTTTTATTTCACTTTCTGTTTCCTGAAAATCACAATTTGTTCAAAAATGTCATGTCAGATCATGATCCTATGCTTTAATAATATCTTAAAATATCTCTGTTTTATTACAAAATTGAACTAAAATTTGTAAAGCAATTATCACAACCAACCTACTGAGAAATAACCAAGGTTCACAGGCTTCAAGCTTTTAATTCAAGAAATGGAGAGAAAACACTTGTGGGATGGCAAGGAAATGTTTCTACCACATTTATTTCCTGCTTATTTTGTATGTTTCTGCAACAATTTAGATCATGTGCTAACATTCCCTTATAATTGTGTGAAGATAATACACCTGCACACAATGTCAGGGTTCATACAGCCAAGTTGACAAAAAATTCAAGGACTTTTCAAGGACTTAGCTTAGATTTTCAAGGACTATCCAATGGTGACAAATGGAAGAAATAGTCAATATACAGTTGGGAATTACACCTATATATAGAATAATTCTTACAAGAGAACACCAGTATTCCTGAAAATAAGCATAGTTAACCAAGTAGACATATTTTAATTGAATTATATGAAAATGAATCTAAGTAATAGCTTTTTTCAGTGTACAATACAGTTTTACAGCTGATTCGCCCATAGATCCAATGTCTATTGTTTTATTGCAATGCTTGCACATCGCTTTGTTCCGGTTATCGTGGTCCGACAACCACGGATATGTCAATAACCATTTTTTATCGAACACACAATTGTTCTTCGACGCCATTTTTCTTGAATTTTTTGACATCGGAAACAGGCAATACCGTGCGCATAATAATCACATGTCGTGAAAACCATTAAACATTTCATACTCAATACAATTCGTACGTCGTATGCGAAGCGATTTTTACAAGACATTCGCATTTTTCACTACTTTACTGATCTAAAAGGGATTATTCTGCTCGAAAGATTTAAGATTATGGAAAATTAAGGACTTTTCCAGAGAATTTAAGCACTTTTTAAGTACTTTTCATTTTGCTATGGAAATTCAAGTACTTCTAAGGACTTTTTTTATTTTTAAGTACTTTTCATGCAGCAGCTCCAAATTCAAGTACTTTTCAAGGCTGTGCAAACCCTGAATGTTACAGGAACCAATTTAGCATCATTAATTTTCCCCAACACAGCTAGGTGACAGCCTCATAGGGAAGCATCTAAGAAAGAGTAAAATGACTGGAAGACATTCACAGCTTGACAAAACAGGCACTATTATCGTTCTGACTCTGGGAAACATACTTGTAAGTATAAACACTTTATTGTTGGGTCTAAGCAGGTAATGCTTACAGACACCTAATATTAAAACAAACTATTGACATTCATTGAAAAAAGTGTTACCATTGGTTCCTCGTTAGATTGCTCATTTGACTGATTCACTTCATTCTGCTCTGACGGAACCTCAGTCTGTAAACAAAGTCAACAGGTTCTGATACACCATAGCAATTCCCCAAAGTACATAACATTTTCAGTATGAGCAGACATGCATATACATGTATTTTTTTTGTAACAAGAGCTGTCTGTAAGACAGCACGCTCGACTTTTCTCAGTGCTAGTAAAAACTTCATAAACCAAAAAATTCTAAGTTAAAAAGGGGCTTTACTCTAGTCAAATTTCAAGTAAGAGTAATGGGGATTGTTTCTCCTGGTGTAGACTGATAGAAAATAGCTATTTAAAGTTTCAAGTCAATAGCTTTGATAGTAACAGAGACTTTATCAAAAACTTTAACCAACAGTGACACCGGCGCTGTGGCGAGAGCAATAGCTCTATTTTTTTCTTCAAAAAGTCAAGCTAAAAAAGGAAAAAGACATGTGATCTCAAAACTTACCTCATTTTCTTTCAGAGCATTCTCTACCTGAGTATTCTCTTCATTAAGTTTGTTGTCAGTTGCCTGGAACATATTAGAATATGGGTACGGAACATTAGTTTCATTAACTACAGTAACTTCAATGAAGCAATTTATGATCAGTTTTAATTTGTACATGCTGTCTTTTTGACCATTGTGATTCTGAAGACAGGCTAGCTAACACTTTAGATTCTGATGTCATGATTAAAAATAATGCTGAAATCATTTGAATTCTCTACAGATTAGAGATAATTCAAAATTAAATTTGTACATGCATCATTTTTAGGAGTGTTACTCTGTGACACATATTTCTAATTATAAAAATATCCTATGTCAAATATTGATAATTTTGTATTGGTAAGAATATCACATTGATCAGTCTAACCAATACATACACACAGTATCAAAGACGACATTAATTATCAAGGACATGACAAACATGACCTTCCACATCACAATTACTCTAGAAATCACTAATACACAAGATATTTTCCGTAAAATTTCAATTGACAGAAAACTGGAAATATTCAGTTTGTTTTCAGTGATAACATGGATTCTTTCTAAAAATCTGTATTAAACACACACACTAAACACTGTTTCCAGCCCTCTTCTAATGCAAGATTTTTTTACAGTCACTTACAGGTTCTACAGAGTTTGAATCCTCTTCTGTGAGATCCACTGTGTCTATTTTAGGTTCAATTATTTCCAAGGAGACATCTTCAGCCTCCTCTTCTTCAGCATCATCTTCCAACTGAAATATTAAATCACAGCAACTCTTACTTCTACACAGTAAATCATGTCAGAAAGGATAATGTCCCATGTCAAATGATTTTTTTTGTTTTTGCTGGCTTTAACATTGCCCTGACACAAGTATAGGTCATTTGGTGACTTTCCAGCTTTGATGCTGGAAGACCACAGGTGTCCCTCCATGCATTATTTCATCACCAGGGGGCACCTGGGTAGAATCACCGACCTTCCGTTGGATGGTTTCCTCACATGCAGAATTCAACATCCCGAGCAAACTTTTAGCGCGACATTTGTTATTTTTAGGCGACATTTTCGTGATATATGCACAATGAGGCTTGGCACTGATTAATCCTGTAAGGTTTGATAGGAATATGCCCAATGATGTAACAGAAGTGATCAAAACATCATAAAATTTGATGAATCTAGGGGCCGTAACTGAAAATCATCAAACCAGATAATGTGCAAAACTAGGCTGGCCATTAATCACTCTTGTGAAGTTAAGTGTAATTCCATCCAGTGGTGTTGGAGGAGCTGCAAGGACAAACTTTATGGCATACAGACAGACAGCACTAAATCAATATGTCTCCTCCATTAAATGTGAGAGACATAATTACCGCTGTTCAAGTTTCAAATCAATGTCAAAGTTTCAAAATATTAAATTACCTTTTCTGTATCTTTGTCTTCAGTGTCTTTATCTTCTGAAATAAAATTCACAGAACAGCTTTACATTATTTGATACTTGTGACTTGACATGAGGTGAGTTGGTTTCCTCATTATGCTAAATACATTTCTGCTGCATTTTAAACGTAAGAACTAACCAGAACTACCTGGCTCAATGAATGTATGCAATCAGTATTTATTTACTTATTGTAATTAAAGTGACTTACTGCTCATGCTGCCTCTTCTATAATGAACATTAAATAGCTACAAAAGTCTGAATCAATTGTTTTGTTCTCTCTAAAATCAAATTTACATTGATTTTGTCAACAGCTTTGTTCACTGGGCATTGTTTTAAACATAAATCAATATAACGATCAAGACAAAACAATAGAAAACAGCTGGTAGATTAATTACCATCGGATTTTGTTTTTGATTGTGCTTTCCTTGCTGATGCTGGAGTTTTCTTCCCTGCTGGTGAGTCAGTTACTTCCAATTCAATTGTAGATGGGTCATGGCCTTCTTCTTCTAATGCCTGCCAAACATATTAAAATCTGTTGCCATGCAATTTATTATTGCAAAAATTTTCAGCAGAATAAACTATTTAAAAGCCTTGTTAGAACTATCACTCACCATCACAGGACTTACACACCTCAAACAGGTAACAACAGTTGTAGAAACATTCCAGGATCAAATTCTTAAGACCTTTTTTATGATGGGTGTTGTGAATCAAGAGAGACTAGCTAGCATGTACCTGAATGTTGTTGCATTTCCATCAAAATAACTTCAAATCTTTGGAAATACAGGCCAGGATCTTTCATTGGCACAGCCATAAGACATTTCATAAATTGCATATCAAGGATGCTGATTGGGCATCGTACATATCGAAAATTTCAATTGGTTTTACAGGTCATGCATAAGGTATTTAGTTCAAAAATAGAATTACAGAAATTCCCAATTGTTTGAAAGATTGACTCGAATTGTTTGTCATGGCGGGTATTATTCCTAAGGTATTTGAAGAACAAGACCTTTTTTCTTCTCGGAGTAAGCGACACATTTTTTCTTCTGCATGGTTGTACGTCAAAGGGGAAGAAATAAAACAATATGTTTTTGCAATTTTGTTTTTTGAAAACACGTTTTTTGAGCGGTGGTTCTGTAAAGCGCCAGTGATTAAAAACAAGAGGGCAATGAAGGCCCTGTATCGCTCACCTGACCTATTGACCTAAAGATCATCAAGATTAACATTCTGACCAAGTTTCATTAAGATATTGTCATAAATGTGGCCTCTAAAGTGTTAACTAGCTTTTCCTTTGATTTGACCCAATGACCTAGTTTTTGACCCCACATGACCCAGATTCGAACTTGACCTAAAAATCATCAAGAATAACATTCTGATTAAGTTTTATGAAGATAGTCATAAATGTGGCCTCTAGTGTTCACAAGCTTTTCCTTTGATCTGACTTAGTGACCTAGTTTCTGAACCCACCTGACCCGGATTTGAACTTGATCTATAGATCATCAAGATCAACATTATGACCAAGTTTCATTAAGATATGGTCATAAGTGTTAGCTAGCTTTTCCTTTGATTTGACCTGGTGATCTAGTTTTTGATCCTTTATGACCCGGATTCCAACTAGACCTCGAGACCATTAAGCTTAACATTCTGACCAAGATTCATGAAGATACAGTCATAAATGTGGCCTCTACAGTGTTAAAAAGCTTTTCCTTTGATCTGACCTGGTGACCTAGTTTTTGATCCTAGATGATCCAATATCGAACTTGTCCAAGATTTTATTGTGGGTAACATTCTGACCAAGTTTCATTAAGATTGGGCCAAAATTGTGACCTCTATAGTGTTGACAAGCTTTTCCTTTGATTTGACCTGGTGACCTTGTTTTTGACCCCAGATGACCCAATATCGAACTTGTCCAACATTTTATTGAGGGTAACATTCTGACCAAGTTTCATTAAGATTGGGCCAAAATTTTGACCTCTAGAGTGTTAACAGTCAAAGTGTTGACGAGGGACGGACGGACGACGGACACAGGGCAATCACAAAAGCTCACCTTTGAGCACTTTGTGCTCAGGTGAGCTAAGAATTAAATTCATTTTATTTGTTAGGTTTCATGTCACACCAACACAACTACAGTTCATATGGCGACATTCCAGCTTTGATGGTGGAGGAGACCCCAGGTGCCCCTCCATGCATTATTTCATCACGAGCGGGCACCTGGGTAGAACCACCGACCTTCAGTAAGCCAGCTGGATGGCTTCCTCACATGAAGAATTCAACCCTGAGTGAGGCTCAAACCCACAATAATAGTCTGTTCAAAAGCTCTTCTTTTTGTACTGACGTCTTCTTGCCAACTCAAAATAACTTTATTGTATTGTATGAGGGGCTAGGCTGTTTCAGACCATGGCTTTTTTGGCCCAGGCTGATTCGGACCAAAAATTTTGGCTGATTCGGACAACATACTTTAAACAGTAGATAATGACCATATATATTTTGGCTGATTCTGACCACAAACTTTGATTTAAGAGTCAATAATGGCCATATATTTTCAGCAATGTTCAGGAAAAGATGTTGATTATAGGGATTTAACTTTTTGTAAGGACATAAAATATACACCATACAAGCAGATAAGAATTTTTGACAAGCTAAAATGCATCATTTATGCATTTAATAAGGCCTAAAATAAAATATTGTTTGTTTCCCCATCCACGACCGACTCGAAAAAATCGGCGCAACTCAAAAAATTGTATCGCCAAAACCAAAATGAATTTTGTTTTTAATTGGTACGAAAAAACCTGGGACAAAAAATGCATATTTCGTATTAGTTTGAGTACGAAACCGATCTTTTGATCTGTATCGCATTGGCGCAAGTAAGTATTAGAACAGTCGGTGGTAAAAAGACCCTTGGAGATGACAAATTAGAAAATGACGGAGCATTCAGTTTGCATCTCCGTAACTATAAAAAATGGAAACACAAATCGTTCGCTGGTTAACAATAAAATTTGCAAGTTGTTGACGAAGTTGACAATGTGTGACATTGTTGACGAAGCTGTTGGTGATAGAGAAATTGAAACCACAGTAAATGCAGCAATTGATAATAGCCAGTTTAGCGTAAAACTGTCCACCACCGAAAATAGTGAACCCTTTACTATTGACAATGAAGAAACATTTCAACCAAATACCTTAATTATTGTTAACAGGCAAGGAGTGAAAGAAAAATGTATGTGCTTCACAAGAATCACTTGGTCATTTTGCAGAAAGGCATTCAGATTGAATACATGTAAACTTGGTACCTATTTAAATTTTAGAGTGTTGGTATTCTCCTTGCAGTTATTCCTACAAATTTCAAAAAAAAATATTTTACCTACCTACCTACCCATACTTCACCTGCTTGTGTCTGGATGGGGAAACAAAGAATATTTTAAGTTTGGCCTAAGCACTTTTAATTATTGTATGTATCAGAAATTAAATTTAATACTCAAGTCATTTTTACACATGATACTGGTCAGTGTCAGGAAAACTTAAAACAATTTGGGCCAAATAAGCCAAGTGAATTTGGGCCGAATCAGCCATGGTCTGAGTCAGCTTGTATTCTACAAGGGGCAAGTGATTTGAAGTCAGCAATCTTAACCACTAGGCCACGGACAGGGTTTTTCATCCTAATATAACAGAGGCCTGTATAAGGCCACTTCCCAATCCAAAAATATTCAACTTTTTCCCAACTGTGGCAGAGATATTTCAGGGTTCTCATTAGCAATTTCAAGTTGCAGTCCTGGGACTCCCAAAGCTGAAAAAGTTGCAGTCCCAACTACTGACTAGACTGACGGACAGACTTAAACGTTTCGTCAAAACACAGGCCTCTGTTGTCCTGTCAAATTAAGTGCAGCCCGACAGACATTTTGTAATCACAATTCTTCACCCAAATTTGTTAAGGTGAGATAAAAAGGGGAAGGTAAAATAGGTAAAATGTAGTCAAAAATTAATGTAGAACAAAATCACCCCTGGACAACCCCCCTCCCCCTCCCCTCCCCACTCTCACACTGCTGTTTCTGATCGTCCTGGACAAAATCCCCCTGTGAAATTTATCAAGGTGAACAAAATCCCCCTTGTGAAAATATCAAGTTGGACAAATCCCTTGTGATAATTTTTTCTTTACCTTTTAATTTCATAATGGAAACGCATATAAGCATACTGGTTCGAGTCGTAAATTCGGCCACTTTTTGCGGTTTTTCATAAATATTTCATTCTTTATACAATGGATTTGTACAAAATTTCTACCATATGTGCTTTAATACAAGCAACATTAATTGTTATCATTAACGGCCATTTATAATACGGCAAACAATTAAACCGCGCTTAAAATATCTGGCAGGTTTAGCGTCCACATTTTACCTTCTAGAGGTTGTAAATATTCGGCCACTTTTTAAACATAAAGTTGGTTATATTTTTAACATTGTCTTGGAAATAAATCGATGCTACAGCAAAAATAGTTCCTTTTTCAACAAACTGCAATCGATTTTCAATAGCATACCTCGTGGGAAATATTTGCCAACATAGATTTAAAAAGCGTCTGTCATCCTTCTGACACCGGTATGACGTTGTTTAATTTTTACGTCATTGTTTATTACACATTTTAGCATAAAACTGCTGTTATTGTTACTTTTCGGGGGTGTTTTAACAGAAGAGAAAACGTGTGTTAACAGAGAGATTCTCGCGCTCATGTGCTGTTATAACACCTTTTAATATGTGCGCGTTCCGTGGCAAAGCGTAAACGTATTACGGCCCAAAAACGGATAATTGAAAAGGAAATGACGTCAACGTGAAAAAACAACGTAGACTTTACCGTGCATTTCATGGAAATTTAATGACTTTCATTTACCTGGTTTTTAGGTGTTTAGTGCTAGAATAGCGTTAGCGCATGTTCTTTTCGTGTTGTAACATCTTCAGAATCCCTCGGGCCTCAGCATAATCGAGCGCGTGCGATGACGTCACGCGACCCGCGAGACAAAATATTTGCTGTCTAGAGTACACAACTTTAGGTAAGGACAACTTTTTTTCTACTCACCTTAACTTGTTGTTTTTTGCCGACTTTGTTGCTAACGCAAGCGCTTGTGATGACACAGATGCTTTCTCAAGCATCTAGCTCCAAAACAAGCTTTAAAGTGGGTGGCCGAATATTTACGACCTGGCCGAATTTACGACTCTAACCAGTACAGTAAAAAGAAAATATATGAACAATTACTACTTTTATTTTAATACTTATCAAGAGCATAACATTAAAACATTCGGTCTGAAATACATTAAGAATGCACAGTATGTCTATGATTAACATATTAATAAATGCTTCTTCAGTAACATCAGCGATTTTGCAGAAGTATGATCACGTTACTAAGACCAACATCGACAGCATCTTAAAATTACACGGACATTCATAATTAAGCCTAATATCACTTTTTCTAAAAAGTTCTTTAAAACTGCCTGGTAAATAGTACGTGAGAAAACATTGGAGTTACTTCAAACACTACGTAATCCGACGCTAACAATTAGAAATTGTCACCTATGCAATCACGCTGACAATCACATGTATTCGAGTTGGCCTGACTCGCAGTGTAGTGGAAACGGGCAACGCTGATTGACTATACGCGGCTATCGGTGATAGTCACTCCGCCCACATATTTTGCTCTCAACAACCTTGTGTATTCGCAGGTTTATGTAATCAATTAATTTTCATTGCGTCTCACTGCAGAAACGTGCGTCCAGGGACTCCCAAGCTGCAATAAACATGCGTATTCCAGGACCAATTATGCGTACAGTGACGCCGATTTCGGCGTTTCCGAGAAACCTGTATTTCCTACTCCAACTAATTTGACGCCATCCTAGGAAATATTGAGGCAAGTTTTTCATATGGGCAGTATCCTCACTCATGTCAAACACTCAAAAGACCAAAATAGTTGAAGCAATTTCCGATTACATGTTCATCGCTGCCGACGCTTTACGTGCTTTAAATGCTTAATATTTCACAAATTGGCCATAAATTCAAATAAGATGTACATGTATCAAAAGGGGATTTAATTCCTGATTGATTTATGTAAAAATTATCAAATAATATCCAAAATCACAAATTTTCTGGTGATTTAAACCTATGTATGTACTTTACATGATTAACTTTTACCATACATGTACATTTATCCTCCATTATTTTGGTCCTTCAAAGTCTTGACATTTAGATTGCCAGTCAAAAATACAAAAACAATCTGAACATCGAAATATTTGACTAGGAAAGTAAGATATTGGTAGAGGACCACAAGGCAATGCAACACACAAAATATCAAAAGCCTAGGCCATGCAGTTTGACAAGAAGATTTTTTTTAAAAATTGCGCGGTAAGATTTCCCAAAATCATGCTAACGGATTGTTAAGAATTAGTTTATATTTTAGTATTTCCAGAGGAAATGTTTGCCTGCGTTTTTGATTTTTTGTTGCACTATAGCCTAACAGCGCACAGAACTGCATGTGATGCATTACCAGTCTACTCCGTTATGTTCCATGGCCTGTATTTTAGTCAATGTTTCATGAGAATGAATTTAATTCATCTTTCTGCGTTTACTGTTCCAAAAATGCACAAATATCACACAAAAATTTCCCAAATTTATACCTCTTCCCAATTTCCTAATGAAAAGCCCTGACGAAACCCCTTAACAGGCTAATTCAATACCCCTAGTGTCTACAGGTGGCCTTATGGCATACAGATACTAAATAGAAAAATGGCGCAAAAAAAAAAATGGTAGTCGCATAATGGCGGATACAAACAGTCCTCAGTTTTTTAGCTCTGTAGGGCTATTTTCCTTGTTTTCTTTGCATTTTTTGGTAAAATCACGACAGATCTATGCTTGACATGTAGGTAGCATTTTGATAGTGAAATAACAACATGACAAAAATTTTTCATAGAAACTTAGATCATGCACCACCAGTAGAATTTGGGGTCTCATTTTTTAGCTGATTTTGCAGTTTGTGCGTTTGACTGAAATTATTTTTCTTGCATCAAACATGACCCCTACTTTTCTTTTGATTTTTATTTAGCACCGACACGGTGAATAGAATGACCGGAAAGCACCGGATAGCACCGAAACACCGGAAAGCACTCAAATTTCTTATAAAAAACATATAAGGGATGTTCTGGGCGAGTTTTCAATGGTTTAAATTAATTTATTATTGGAAAATACGTATAATTTGATAAAATTTTGACCAATTAACTTGCTTGTATCAGGATAGTATGATAATTGACAATTAGCGAGTGCTTTCCGGTCAGTGAAAAAAGAAGAAATATATATATTTCTGTTAGAAATACAGTGCAATTTTATCTTTCTACATGCTTTTAAGTGGTTTTACTTATTTATTAAGTAATCTGTTTCACATAGATTTATATTTGATCATATTGATGATGTGACTATGTTGATTTGAGTAGTGCTTTTCGGTCAGAATTTAAAAAAAAAAATTGCTTTTCGGTCAGAATTTAAAAAAAAAACGTTGGATAAAGTAATGTGAGAAATATATAATAATGATGCCAAAAAATATGTAAATGATGCAATTACGTTGGGTCTATGTGAGTAAACCATATTCCCCAAGCTGTCGAAAAGCAGTTCATAAAAACATAACATCTGAAACTGGAAAGCACTAACAGAAGTGTTTTTGTAGAAATTGAATAAAAAATAAAATAAAATAAATGTGTTTTTATATTTATATTTTAGTTTTCAATATCTGGATTATATGTAGCAAAAACAGACCTATATGAACTCACTTTGACTGACTATTAAACATTTCTAGATCACCGGAAAGCACATAAGACATCACAATATATTACTTAAGATATGTAATGTTAAAAAATAACTCGCTTTATTTATAAAGTTAGACAGTTAATTCATCATTAGAATACCTGATAACCTGATAAGAAACTTTAATTTAAAAAAAAAAAAAACGATAAACACAAGAAATAAACACGAAAAAAAAAACGAGCAAGAAACAGACTTAATAAACTCAATATTCACTCGAGATCACCGGAAAGCACACACGACGTCAGCGGGATCAGAACTATTACTACTTAAGATTTTTAATTCATAAATATAAGTACTTTGTAAGAAATATTAATTCATTATTATGTGTACTTGATAAGAAACATTGATAAATAAAATTAACGATAACCACTAGAATTAATAAAAACAAGTAGATCTAGCAGTAGTATAACAAGTGTTAATCTAATCAATGATTAACGGTTTAGCGGCCTTACAGAGGTGTTAATTTAATCAAAGATGATTAATGGTGTTGTTTATTGAAAATGAAAAGAAATTGCACCGACCGGTTGGCTTTAATTTTGAAAAAGGATATTATTAACAGCGGTTCATCAAAAGCATATATGGCCAAACTGAGGAAACATTTAATGTACGATCCATTTAATTCTTTTATTTATTTTTTCTGAGATAATTAGTACAGACACCTTTTTTTAAAGAGATGACATGAGAATTTTCCGACCAATTTTCAAACGGCAGTTTCCTTTTGATAAACACACCATACACCTTACATTAAACAATATATGTGACCAACAAATAGTTAATAAAGAACAATTATTTTTTGAGTAGAATCTACATTTAGTATATAAACATTGAAAAAGATATTCCTTTTACCATTCGATATTGCTATTTATGCTTATCTATTACGCTATTACACTGCTAAATCAAAATCAAAATCATGACAGAATTTCCGTGCATTGAATGCACTTTAGTGTGTTCAGATGACACAATACAGTGTTCAAATTGTAGAAATTGGTTACATCGCACTTGTACAAATTTGACTGATGTAGAATTTAGGTCTTGGTCAGATAGAAATTTAGTTTATCTGTGTAAGTGTTGTGCATTCCGTGGAACGGATTACGATGCTGAAGGCGCTCTTAGGCGGTGAGTACATTTGTTGTTGTTTTTTTTATGAGGTCAATCCATGTTATCAAGTTCAACACCAGTAGTGAGAAATCTTACCCAAATTGGCAAATAAGATTTAAAAGATATTGTTTCATCGTGATATGACACTTGATGCAATCCATAAATTTTCTACGTAATACTCAACATACTGTAAATGCACATGATACATGGAAGGACACGTACCATTTAATTATCAGTTTAACAGTTCAATGACCGTCTAACTGACGACTTATAATTCATGACTTATAATTCATAACTTCTACGAGTCTCAGTCAACTATATAAGAGAATTTTTTAAACAATACGCAAGGTTTATTTAGAGTTTAAATTTATACCATGTTTTTCCTATGTATTTATCAAATATATAAAAACAAAATTCATTATAAAGTTACATTTTATTAAATCTCTTTTATAAAAACAAACACAAATAATAGTTTTGTTATTATCTCCCTTTATTTTTGAGTTTTGACGCTGAACCTGAAAAGCAAGCGAATGATTATATAGTTTTATTTCATAAAAGTATGACAACAACTGAAGATATTTCTTTCATGATAAATGTGTGGTCCTTAAAAGGACCGTTGTGTGGTCCTTAAAAGGACCGTTGGTTTTTATGCACTACACAATATTCTGCGTAGGCGGCACTGGTATTTGTGCATTCCATTGTTTCCCAGTTATCTGCTTTCTAAATGCACGAGATCTTTGGCGTAATCTGCCGGAAATTTGATGTCTGGAAATAACGATATCACTCATGTGATCATCAGGCTACAGTATGGCCCTCACTCGAGCTCATTTCCAGCTACTTCATTGCTAGTTATCCTTTCAGTCGGATTTGAGTCCGAATTGCCAATACATAATTTGTGTACATTTTGTATATACAATGTAATATATTTATGTAGTAATAAGGAAATGTGCTTTACACATCTATTTTAAGTCTCAATCTTATCAAGTTTATATTAAATCAAGAAGGAGGAGGCTCGAGTGTGGCCCTCACTCGAGCTGTGATATGAAAAATATTATGTGTACATGTACAAAATACACCAATGCTGATGCAAATGCTATAGATCTACCATGAAAACCGATTAAAAATGAAATAAAACCAAGCAACTCTATGAAATGGATAATGAAATGTCATTCTATTTACATAATAAATTAATAACTTTAATAACTTATCATTTTGAATAGTTAAATTACTAATAAACTTTGATAATGTGGCAGTTGAGTCTAATAAGTCCAGGGGTGTTCAAAGATAATCCGTCATAGATCTATTGCAAAGCAATTATTGGATTTACCTGTATTGAACAATAAACAATGTCGATTGTATTCAGGCCAACTGCCACATTATCAAAGTTTATTAGTAAGTCTGCCTCATATTCGATGTCTGTAATTTGTTTTGTGTACATAATTTAAGACAAATGTATTGTTTATATTGTGTGACTATTATATTTCTGACACATGTGGTTGTTTTTATTCTGTGTATAATCATTATAATGTGTTCTTTTATATGTATGTTTTATGTATTAACTTTATTAACTTTGTATATAGAAATTGTGATCCGGAATTACTGACACTTAAGAAAAAGAATAAAACTAATATAACATGTTATTTTTTATTCCTCTCTTCCGATAAGACCACCGTGATGATTGCATTAACGCCTATTAATTATCGCTAATATACAATCGCTGTGATTAAATTAGCACCTCGTTAACTATAGATGTACAATACACGATGTGACAAGTGCTTTCCGGTAACCTTGAATTTGCTTTTCGGTACACAAATACATATAATATTGAACGTAAACAAATGTAAACATGTCATATCATAAAATAGTTAAAGAAAAAAAAAATGTTTAGTAATTCTGGATCATCGTATTTTTAATGTTTTTATATGTAAGTCTTGTCTTCAATTTGTGATCATAAAAATTAAAAGTTCAACAACTACGATGAATTTTACAGACCATCATCTGCTTTACGTTTGTATGTATATTATATGTCGTATGTGCTTGTACATGTTTGTATGTTATTTTGACAGTTGTCACAAAAATAAATATGAAAATTGTTTTCAGATATGCTTTGATTCTCTTTATCTGTTTAACAGGTTTATTTATTTTAACACAGTTTTCTCAAAACCGGAAAGCACTATTGAAATAAATATTATCAAATGAACGTAATTATGAGACTTAATTTGACCAAATATTTATCAGTTTTTATTACTTTTTCAATCATTACAAGTTAAACAGATTCAACGCTATGATTAAAGATTGCTTTCCGGTCGTGTTGATATATTCACGAAGTGAATGGACATGTGCGTCGGACATTTAGTTTTCATGTAGACATTGATAAATTCGCTTATAATCAATTAATATAATAAAACTTTAAATAATTATCTGAATTTCTGCTGCTCTTATACATTCGAATTTCCTTCAAATATTATTAATCTCTCATAATTTAACAGGATCGCAGAACCGGAAAGCACTCGCGAAATGTCAATTAGCATACTATCCTGATACAAGCAAGTTAATTGGTCAACATTTCATCAAATTATATCTTTTTTTCAATAATAAATCGATTTAAACCATTGAAAACTCGCCCAGAACATCCCTTATATGTTTTTTATAAGAAATTTGAGTGCTTTCCAGTATTTCGGTGCTATCCGGTGCTTTCCGGTCATTCTATTTACCTGCACCGACACTATTCTTCAAGAAAATGTAGGTTACAGACAATTAAAATGGGTCCTGATGTGTGCTGCGGCCAGTGGAAATAGGTCAGTTTTATATAGAATAAAGAACAACAACTATTTAGTGTGTTTAACAGTTATAATAGGGGATTTATCACCGGCGCAAAGCGCCGGGGATGAAAATCCCCGAGACGGTAACGTCCGTATATAGATATTCGTCTTTGCTGTTTGCATATACTGAGGCAATTTTTTCGATGTTTTCCGGTTCCGGTTTATGTAAAATCCGCTGACTGGTTGTCTTTATGAACATCCGAGCACCCCGAATCAGTCATAGAAACTCATAAACCGCGCTAACATGATTATTTTACTTCTTTTTCGTAATGAAAACTGTACATGCAACTGAAAAACACTTTTAAAACAGTACGGAAGTGTAAAGACCGTCAAGTTTCTGCGTGGAGTGCAAACAAACAAAACAAAATTCTAAAAGCTAGTGCGAGAACGCTGAATGACGTCACCGGTATGGCTTCCGTAAATTTTGCAAAGTATGATATTCGCTGTAAAAGGTATGATGACACTAAATGTAAACTACAGTTTAGAGAAAAGTTTCACTTTCTTGAGCGTTGAATATTTCTTTCTAAGCGGATATATAAAAGATAAATCCCCAATGCTAGGCGGTGCCTTAATTCATATTAAACCTTATGGTCAAATATGGATAATTTTGGTAAACAATGGTAATCTCCCTTGACACTCCGTTAAATTTATCAAGAAAATTACACAGCACTAAATTATTCAACCTTTTGCAATCTTTCAACAAGTACAGCTTTTACTCCTGTTTTATCCAAATCTCGCTTTTCTAATTGTGACCTCAAATCAACTACACGCAAGTCTGTAATTCTCTTCGTTTCATGCGTGGCCATCGTCGATCTAAAATGGCGACTGTCCGAATGAAGACGAAAAACTGAGCGAACTGATTGGTCAATTTTTGTTCAGACGGAAATACTGACGGGTCTTAAAATTTTATTTACAGAATGCAATTCATTTCGCGAAATAGCATTCCTAACAACGGAATGCCCACACATAGAATAAATCTGTACAAGACACGTTATTTTCCGTCGGATACCAAATAAAAAAATAACATAAGCTCAAGAGCTATCATCCGAAAAACAATGGATAAGTAAAATGGGTAAAGCAGCTGTAAAGAGCGAACCCCGTAGATAAACGGAAGAAGAAGAGGAAAAAGAAAACAAAAACAAAGAGATTAATCTAAAAATATCAACATATAAAAACAATATACAGTATGTGTTCATTATCAAAGCACATAAAACATAAATAAAACATCAAGAGAGTAAGAATTTCATGCTGAAATAAAGCGACTAAAATACACAGACACAACCAAAGGAAAAATAAACAACATAAAAATAACTAAAAAGAAATAAAGAAACAGAATGCCTTCTTCTTCCAATATTGTACTGACACCTACTGGCGTATCCTCGTACAAGCGCGTGGCGGTGAAAGAAAAGTCTGTACAACTTGGTTTTAAAAGTTTCTATATGCAGTACAGATAAAAAAAACGTCCATGGTGCACTATCGGTTGACTGCTAGCACGTCCCTCTTGAATAAAATCTGAAAAGTAGATCCCTCGGAAGCACCGAGAACAAGGCAGTCAGCGAAAATTGCAGACTCGGTTTGATTGATTATGTTCATGAGCAGTGGAAAATGCAACACTGCCCACGCTCCCTAGCCCTTGAAGCTGTCAATGGTGGGACAGCTTGCTACTGACTGAGGAAGGCTGTTCCAGAGTAGGATGGTGTCTGGGAAGTAGGTCTTTTGATAGCAAAGGGTCCTGGCAAAGGGAACGAGATAGCTGAGTCCATGGCCTCTTACAGAGCAGATTGGTATGAGGTGTGTAGTGGGGACGTCAACAAGATGATAAACTATGCGGTACATCATCGTCACCCTTGCCTTGGCTCCACGCTCCTGGAGGGTCGGCCACTGGAGCTGCTGCAGCATGGGTGTAACGTTACTGGTCCTTCTGCAATTGGAGAAGACCATTCTCGCTGATCTTCATTGCACCATTTCCAGCTTTCGAATGTTGGTATCAGTGAATGGGTCCCAGATGATAGTGGCGTATTCAACGAGAAGCCTCACCAGGGTAGCGGAGAAGAGCTCCTTGGTCTTCCTGGGGCATTGTTGAATGTTACGTTGGAGGAAAGATCGGGTTTTGTTGGCTTTCTTGGTGACAGCGTTGATATGGTGGTTCCAGCTGAGTGACTTGTGAATGTTTAGGCCTAAATATTTTGCTGAGTCAACTACTTCAAGAATATGTCCGTGGATGTTATAGGGTTGATTGATAGGTTTTCTTTTAATTGTTATGTGCATGATCTGACACTACCCTGTAGGACCCCGGACTGTACTAGTGCTTGGGACGATGTACTGCCGTCTAGATTCACCTGGCTGCGACACTACGGGAAGCTGCTGATCCAACTGTGTATGTTGTTCCGTACACCGTAATAACTGAGTTTGGACAAAAAGCGCTGATGGGGCACTTTATCAAATGCCTTGGAGAAGTCCAGTACGATGACATCGGTCTGACCCATGTTGTCTATGGTGCTAGCTAGATCCTGGATGATGAGTAGTAGCTGGGTCTCACAGGATCTCCTTTTCCGGAAGCCATTTTGTGCATTTGTAAGGATTGAGTGGTGGTCCAAATCTTTCATCATTGAGCAGTTAATTATGTGTCAAATGTGATGGAGGTAAGGGAGACGGGTCTGTAATTTTCTGGCTTCACCCTTCTTGAAGATCGGAACTACGATGGCAGATTTCGAATCAGTTGGTATGATGCCATGGTTCAGCGAAGCCTGGAAGAACATAGTGTAGATTGGAGCGAGCTCCGATGCGAGTTCCTTCAACAGCCTTGCCGGAAGTTGGTCTGGACCTGAAGCCTTGTGTGGTTCCAGAGCTGCCAAGAGTTTGCGGACATCTTCCTAAGTGACGGTTATGTAGTTCACTGGTGGGTGAGGGCTTTGTTCCATGTCAGGGATGGTTGCCGCATCTTCATCTTTACTGAAGACAGAGAGGAATGACTCTTTGAAGATGTTGGCCTTGGTTGCGCTGTCTGAATATGTGATGCTGGTCCACGCCTTTATGGGTGCAACACCGTGGTTGTCAACTTTTTTACTTTTAATAAATCCCCAGAAACGTTTCGGATTTGAAGTTTTTTGTTGGATTTAATGTCGCACCGACACATGATAGGTCATATGATGACATTTCTCAGCTTTAATGGTGGAGGAAGACTCCAGGTGCCCCTCCCTGCATTATTTCATCACGAGCGGGCACCTGGGTAGAACAACCGACCTTCCGTAAGCCAGCTGGATGGCTTCCTCGGATTTGAAGTATAGTCAGGACTGATGATGTTGGTCATGTAGTCATTGTAAGCAAATTAAGGAGTTTTTGGAGAGCTTCTTAAGTTGTTCATAGCGCTTTATGTCTTTTAACTTCTTTGATTTTCCGGCTTTAGCGAATGATCTGTTTTTCCTGCGACTCAGTTGTTTTACCTCTCTGTTGACCCAAGGCAGACTAAATCTAGAGCTGGTCATCTTAGATGGGACACAGGTATGTTGAGGAGGTTTTGCTTGATGTCTTCTCACATAGTGTTCACATCGCTGTTTTTGGTGTACTTTGGAAGAAATGCTCCTGAAAACTGAAGCACTTGGTCTTCATCGAATGGATATCTGCCTTCTTCCATAAGTGGTTGATGCGTTTCACTGGCTCTTCGTCGAAGCAGTGGACTCAATAAATGTCATGGTCGCCAAGGCCTGGTAGAGTGGTGCAGCGTGTAATCAAAGTAGGTCTGTTGGTCAGGAAGAGGTCCAAGATGTTGTGTGGACGCATTGGTCGAGAGAGCTAAGATGCTTTCCTACGGAGGTAAAGGCCCCTGGTTCGAATCCTGGCTACTCCTTTTGCGGTGTGTCCTTGAGCAATGCACTTTATCACGATGGCCCCAGTCGACCCATCTGTAAATAGGTACCAGCAAACTGCTGGTGGTAAGGTATAATTGATATGGTATCTGCTTTATAATTTTGCAGGCTCCATAACCTCAGATCCCCTTTCTAAAGTCCAGTTTGTTTAGTTCTGCCCATTGTATTCTCGTTTAGGGCAAACTCATTATTTTAACTGGGGAGCATACATCGCTTTTCATGGAATTACACACTAGTGTAGCATTGAAGGTTCCATGTGCACCGCCGTATGAACACATCTGCGGATGTCTCTAAATTGTTTTTTGTACTTTTAGCGTATGTAAATGTTGAGTTCTGCTCAACCCGGGGCTAGAGGGCGTGGACGGTAGCATGCAATTCTACTACCGTCCATGAACAGGCTCAATCAAACCAAGCCTGCAACATTTTCGTTTTTGTTGTGTTGAGCGACCTGCGGAGTTTCCACATTTTTAGCTCACCTGTCACGAAGTGACAAGGTGAGCTATTGTGACCGCTTGATGTCCGTCGTCCGTCGTGCATCGTGCGTAGTGCGTCGTCCGTCAACAATTTCTAAACAAATCTTCTTCTTTAAAACCACTGGGCAGAATTACACCCAAACTTCCCAGAATGCTCCTTGTATGGCTCCCTTTCAAAATTGTTCAAAGAATTGAATTCCATGCAGAACTCTGGTTGCCATGGCAACCGAAAGGAAAAACTTTAAAAATCTTCTCGTCCAAAACCACAGTGCCTAGGGCTTTGATATCTGGTGTGTAGCATCATCTAGTGGTCTTCTACAAAATTATTCAAATTATCCCCCTAGGGTCAAATATGGCCCGCCCTGGGGGTCACATGGTTTATATAGACTTATATAGGGAAAAATTTGAAAATCTTCTTGTACAAAACCACATGGCCTAGGGCTTTGATATTTGGTATGTAGCATCATCTAGTGGTCCTCTACCAAGATTGTTCAAATTATCCCCCTAGGGTCAAATATGGCCCCGCCCCGGGGGTCACATGGTTTATATAGAGTTATGTAGGGAAAACTTTGAAAATCTTCTTGTACAAAACCACATGGCTTAGGGCTTTGATATTTGGTATGTAGCATCATCTAGTGGTCCTCTACCAAGATTGTTCAAATTATCCCCCTAGGGTCAAATGTGGCACCGCCCCGGTGGTCCCAATTTTTACATAGACTTATATAGGAAAAAAAGTTTAAAAATCTTCTTGTCTGAAACCACAACACTTAGACCTTTGATATTTGGTTTGTAGCATTGTCTTATGGTCCTCAACCAAAATTGTTCAAATTGTACCCCTTGGGTGAGAAGAGGCCCTGCCCTGGGGTCCCAAGTTTTATATAGATTTATATAGGAAAAAGTTTTAAAAATCTTCTTGTCTGAAACCATACGACCTATGCTTTTGATATTTGGTATGATGCATTGTCTAGTAGTCCTCTACCAAAATTGTTCAAATTGTGCCCCTGGGGTTAAAAGAGGTCCCGCCCTGGGGTCACTTAGTTATTATATGAGTTATATAGGAAAAATAATTAAAAAATCATCTGATCCTATTTCCAAGACTGTTGAATTATAATTACCTGATGACCCCAAGTAATATGATGCTACTTGACTGTGACCTTGACCTACTGACCTACTTTCTTGTTTTTGAAGATACGGCCTTGAAATTTTGATGACATACACAGCTTTGCACACAAATCGTAAAACTGAATTTCATTGACCATAAATGTGACCTACTGACTTCCTTAATATTTTATCATCATTTTGACATTTGAAACATGTAGCTCATATTACTCGGGCGAGCGATCCAGGGACATCATGACCCTCTTGTTTATTTTAACTGTTCTTAAAATAGGTTCTTAAAAAGCTCTACAGAGTTTATGTTAATTGTTTCACAAAGCGACGGAAAATAAAATTTACCTTTACCTGTGCCTTTATCCTTTCTGGTTGGCTGTGAGACCATCTGCTGGAAATTGCAAGTATCTGCAAGCTCAACAATCATGTTCTTGAGCTGGCTAGATATCTGGTTTCCTTCAACCGTGTTGGAATCCCATGTAATGTCAGGAAGGTTGAGGTCGCCGCTAATCCACATAACAGCTTTCTTAAATCTCTTTCTAACATGTTCAATCTGGGAGCACAGGTCCTCTGCGTATTGTTGGTCGCTACTTGGTGGCCTGTAGATGGATCCGATTATCAGGGATTTGTTCCTATTTAAGGTGATCTTGACGAAGACCGACTCTGTATTGTCATATGTATCGATTTTCTCATAGATGAAATCGCTCTTGATGGCCAACCGGACGCCGCCATATCCGTCACTTCTGTCTTTTCTGATGACATCATAGTTTGGAGGGAATACCTCAGAGCTTTGAATGGTGGTATTTAGCCATGTTTCAGTGCCCATGATGATACTGTCGCGAAGTATTCGCGATGGTTATTGAAATATTATTTTTCCTCTTATAAAACACTTATACATGCACAAATTGTTATAGTATAATTGCATCGCTAAAGATGTATACTTTAAATTCCCGACGGCATGTATTTTTCCCGCCAATATAATGTTCACGTGTTTTGATGGCGCCGTCTCGGTGCCGGTGTAATGAAGTATTTCGACCCCCATAGAATAACGACCCCCGGTCATTATTGTATAGAAAATGTGACTCCTTTCCTGTAAAATATTGACTCTCCTTATAAAAAACTGACTCCATTTGAAAACTCTATAGAATAACGACCCCCGGTCATTATTCTATAGAAAAACTGACCCCTCCAAGTAAAATACTGACTCCCTAAAGATGACTCCCTTCGAATCTCATAGAATAACGACCCCGGTTATTGTTCTATAGAAAAAGTGACTCCTTCCATGTAAAATACTCACTGCCGAAATTACTACATTCGAACTCTCATACAATATCGATTCCCGGACCTTATTCTATTTAAAAAAAGTTACTCTTTCCGTGCAAAACACCGGCTCCTAAAAAGACTTTCGACGATAATATCTATTAAAAAGTGATACCCACCAAACCTAACGGACAATTTTACTAGATCTACAACTCTAATACCCTCCATTGCCAATAGTTAACATTTTGATTGTACTACTACTACTGGTGCCGCTACTTCTATTGCTATTACTACATGTACTTCTTCTTCTTCTACTACTACTACTACTACTACTACTACTACTACTACAACTGCTACTACTGATACTACTATACCTGCTTCCACTAATACGTCTTGTACATCTACCTCTTCTTCTCCTGCTGCTGTTGTTGCTGTCACTTATTCCTCTGCTGCTGCTGTTGTTGCTGCTGCTGCTGCTGCTGCTGCTACTGCAACTGCCACTACCACTGCCACTATTACTACTACTACTACTACTACTACTACTACTACAACTACTTTCTATTGTTGTCGCTACCGTACTTTACTGCCACTGCTAAGTATTGCAACTTCTATTAATACTAAGTTCTATGCTAGCAGTTTCTTATGCAGTTTTCTTCTGAAGAATTACTTCATACCGAAGTTTGCAGGGATTATTGACACTGGTGTGTTTTGTGAACGTTATTTTCCTGAAAACAAATGTATACACCAAGATACAGCGTCTAGAAATAGAATCCCTTTTCCCATTGCGGAATGCTCTGATTTCTGTGTCGAGTGATGGTATCTGGGGCTAATGGTCAAACGGAAGGACGGACGGACAAGGGCAAATCTATATGCCCCCCTCCCCCGAGTGGGGGCATAAAATGCAGCAATTAGGCCTTAGATACATGAGTTATCACTAAATTTGACCAAATGACCGGGAGTCGTTTTTTTATGGGAGTCAATATTCTTCGTGAGGTTCAGCTTACTTCACGTGGGGGAGTCATAGTACTATGATCTGGAGGTCATAATACTATGACCGGGGGTCACTTTTTCTATAGAATAATGACCGGTATCGGTGTATGGTTTGAACCGTTTGCCATGATATGATTATGTTTTTCATGTCTTTTTGGCGCTAAAATTCCTTATAAAAGGAGTTTATTTTTTTTGCTGTTGAGAGGAATAAATTATGTAAAAGAAACAAAGAACATCAACAGGACATGTTATGATTTATAGATTTATAAAGTGTTAAAGGATTATGATTATCAATATTATTACGATTGAGAAAATAAAAAGTTAAAAATTGGTATTCTTCGTTACGTGTTCAAATTAAATTTCACTTGAAGAAATCAAAAGGTCGTTGTTTTTGTTTTACAAAGGTGAAATGGAATATTGTATCATTGTGGTAAAGTCACCACATTGAATGGTCCCGCGAACCGGATACCCACTAGTGTTGAGGGTCTAAAACAAAACAAAAGGTGTTTTATCCTAGCTGTGGACTTCGGATAAAGTTTAGCGTGGTAAAGTGTTAAAAGTGGAGGACAAATGATAAAAGATAAAGTGTCAATAAGCAAAGTTTGATCTGGATAAAGGAATAATAACTATGGCGGAAAATCCTATTCCATATCTGAGAGGTGTCCGCACAAGGTATCGTAACATTCTGGAAACAGAAATAATTGTAACTAGAGATTTATTACAAATTGATCCTGAAGATGTTGAACTGTCAGAAAGGAAAGTGTCAAAGTGTCTTAACAGGTTAGTGTCTTTTAGTGATAAACTTGAAGTGCAGAGTGCATCATTGGCTAAAGCTATCGGTGATACTGATACCGAATTACTTGAGACTATAGGAAATGACGACACCATATTGTGTTCGGATGCTTTGGATTATCAGTTAGAACTAAAGTACTACAGAGAAAAGCTTTTGTTTAAAAAAGATGAAGGGTTAATAAAAACGGAAAATTTTGGTGAATCAGACAATACAACAAAGCAGTTAATCGAGCTACAGAAGAATATGCAAGAATTACTAGCAACACAATTGCAAGAGGGCAAAAGCAAAAGGGAAAAGGAAAATTCCTCCTCAGTTAAATTACCGAAAATTGAAATGATCACATTTAACGGCGATAAAACAAAATGGGTCGAATTCTGGGACTCATTTCAGTGTTCAGTACACAACAACAAGACGCTGTCAGATGTAGAGAAATTTAACTACTTGAAAACAAAACTTATTGGCGAAGCTCGTATTGCCGAAGCAGGACTTACACTTTCGAATGGAAACTATAAAGTAGCAGTTGATATTTTAGAGAAAAGGTTTGGAAATCCCCCAAGAAATTATTGATGTTCATTACAAACAGTTGATCAATTTACCGTCAGTGACAAACAAGGTCAACAGTTTAAGACCGTTTTTGGATAAAGAGGAAAAACATTTGAGAAGCATGGAAGTGTTGCATCAGAATGTGAACCAAGATATATTCATATCAATTATTAGGTCTAAGCTTCCAGAAGACGTGTTAGTACAACTTGAAATTCAGAAAGGCGTGAACAAAAAGTGGACTGTGTTCAGTCTTAGTGAACAACGTCGTAAGTATGTAGTGGCTCGAGAACGAGCAGCTAAGGAAACAAAGAATGAAAAGAGTGAAATCCGAAAAGTATGGATTTAGTGCTTATCAACCTAGAAATGAGATCAATAGGAAAAGGTTTTCTGGACCTAGTTATTCGTCACAATCATCTGCATCTGCACTCGTGTCGACAAGTGATAAACAGAGAATCACACAGAAAAAATGTGAAATTGCAAAAAAGTGTCGATTTTATCAAGAAAATCATTGGAGTGACGAATGCCCTCTGTACAAAACCATACATGAACGAAAATCTCGCATACAAAACTGCTGCTTTAAGTGGTTGAAAAGCGGACATTCGTTTACTGACTGCAAAACAAATAAGGTTTGTGTTTATTGCGGAAAGGCTAACGTCCATCATTGTAGTCTTTGTCCAACAAGGTTTAGTGTTCGACCAACTATGACAAATACTGTAAATGAAATCACTACTCAACAAGAAGAAACGGAACCCGAAAAAGGTCTCATGTCAGTAAATGAAATAGTATTGATGCAGACAGTACTTACCGAGGTTAAAAATCCTGAGACATTAGATACAATGCAGGTCAGGATTTTATTTGATTCTGGGTCTCATCGAAGTTATATATCAGAGTCGTTAGCGAAGAAAATGAATTTGAAAACTGACGGTGAACATGATATCCATGTAGCTACTTTTGGAAACAAAGACACACGCAGAATTACTACAAAATATACAAAATTAAATGTAAAGTTGAAAAATGGAACAGAAATGCAAATTACAACAGATGTTGTGCCTTTGATCAGTGGAGAACTTCAACGAAGACCAATAAAAGACCTTGAATCAGAAAAAGTACAAGATATTGTAAATAGTGTACAATTAGCTGATACCTTGCCAACCCAAAATGAAAAGAACACAATAGATGTCTTGATCGGCAACGATTATTACCTTGATTTTATACACAGTGAAAAAATCGAAGTACAAAAGGGTCTTTATCTTTTGGCCTCCAAGCTTGGATGGATAATTAGTGGAAGGATTAATGACCCAGAATGTAGTAATGACGAAGCAAGTATCCTGGGGTTCATTACTATAGATACATCTTGCCGAACAAAGATAGCTATGGAAGACTTTTGGAATATGGAGTCAATTGAAATTGTAGATAAACAAACCAAAGAGGACGATGTTATTGCTATGGAAAAGTTCAGAGTAACTATTGAGTTTAAGGATGACAGATATTTTGTTTCATGGCCGTGGAAAGAAGATGAACCCGAGCTTCCTATAAATAAAGAGTTGGCCAACGGGCGATTGAAATCAACAGTAAACCGTTTAAAAAAAACAAACCCGATCTTCTGAAAAAGTATGATGATGTGATAAGTGATCAGCTTCAGAAAGGCGTGATAGAGAAGGTTGACCCCAAATGTTCAGATGGAATAGTGCATTATCTGCCACATCACGCAGTAGTGACTCCTAAAAAGTCAACAACCAAATTACGCGTAGTTTATGACGCTTCTGCTAAAACAAAGAAAGAAAACAATAGCTTGAACGATTGTCTATATCGTGGTCCAGTCATGTTGCATGATTTAAGTGGAATGCTTATGCGATTTAGAATGCATCATGTCGCCTTAGTGGCTGACATTGAGAAGGCATTTTTGCAAATTGGCTTACATATAAATCAGCGCGACGTAACAAGATTTGTGTGGTTAAGAGAGATAATCCTTCAACTGACAATAGCAATTTCCAGGAGTACCGTTTCACTCTTGTAGCGTTTGGTGTTGTCTCAAGTCCGTTTTTACTTGGGGCGACTACCGAATATCATCTTGATAAGTACAAGTGTGACGTTGCAAAACAGATTAAGAATGATATTTATGTTGATAATATAATAATAGTGTAACAGAAGCCGTAAATGCATACAGAATTTCTAAAAGGATGTTCAATGAGTGTTCAATGAACCTTAGAGAGTGGAATTCCAATAATGACGAGGTGAATACAGCTTTTGAATGCAACAACAAAGCGAATGATGAGACAATGGAAGTATTAGGTCATGTGTGGCGGATAAAAGGAGACACACTGTCTTTCCAAGTGACGCCACAAAGTGATAACGTTGAAATAACTAAACGTTTCGTGTTGAAACGATTAGCATCTGTGTTCGATCCCCTTGGATTTTTGTGTCCAGTGTTGCTTCGTGAAAAGGTGTTTTTACAAACATTGTGGAGTAAAAAGCTGAAATGGGATGATCCTCTGTGTGATCAAGATCAAGAAAATTGGAGAGCAATTGAGTCTGATTTTGAAAATATCGGCAAGTGTTGTATTCCCAGACATGTTGGCAGGGGGTCATGAAACCCTACTAATCGACTCGTGTGTTTTTGTGATGCCTCACAAAAATCATATGCATGCGTGGTTTACTTGCATCAAACGTATGATGAAGGAATTGTTTCGAACATTATGTTTGCAAAAACACGATTAGCACCGGTGAAAACGATGACCATTCCAAGACTCGAACTTCTAGCAGTCTTTACAGGATTCCGATGTTTAAACTTCGTCAAGGAACAATTGTGTCAGCCTATACGTAGTTCGTATTTGTGGACGGATTCACAGTGTGTGATTCATTGGCTACAAACAAGAAAGCCGTTATCAGTGTTTGTAAAAACAGGATAAACTCGCTAAAACAACACTCGGACATTCTGGTTTCTTATGTACCAACTACAGAAAATCCAGCTGACATCGCTTCAAGAGGATCAAAGTTGTCAAAATTACTTGATCAAGAATCATGATGGAATGGCCCAGAGTGGTTGTCGAAACCTGAAACAAATTGGCCATTCTTTGAAAATAAAGTTAGTGACCAGGAGACAAAACATTTCGAATCAGAAGAAATCAACCAAAGAATCAAGAGAAACCACTCTTACACAACCACCCGACTTACTCTCAAATTATGACACAAAGACGACCGATACTGAAATGTATATTTGTCAAATATATTTTTATGCATAAATATCTTGGTAGGATAAGAAAATATTAGAAATCAGCCCGAGTGTAAAACGGACATTAAAGACTCAGTGAACATAAATAAGTGTATTTGATTATTTGTTTCAGTTTCGAAGAAATCCATAACTTGACGAATGTCTGATTAACCATCTTAAAATCACAATAAGGCACATAAATGAAAATAAAAAGATCACTGATTGAATTATCACCTTGATAATATCGCTAAAATGCAACAAAACAAAGGTGATTTAATTATCACCTTCTCAATATCGCGAATATACAACATCGGTTATTGAATTCAATTATAATTAAAGACACGTTTGTCACACCTCTAAACACATGAAAAGGCCAACATAATTGCATTTTCGCAATTTAATACTTTTAATCAAAGTGGAATTATACGCATTTTTCAAGTAAAAATACAGCACAAATAGATATGTGTGTAAAAAGGGTGGAAGAAATTATAGTTTTTAACCCAGTATACCAAACTCTTCCTGTTACCATTACGAAATAATAACTTTTTAAATATGACTTTTCTTATTTTGACTGGGGCAGTCTTTTTAAGAAAAGTCAAACTGCTTGCAGGAGTTGCTTCCCTTCAACCTCAGAAATCTCTACTTATAGGTAAGGGAGATCGTTGCGTACAAGACTGAAGAAATGAACTATTCTTATAAGTCCGATTTCTTCATTTTTAAAGCATCACTTTCAAATACTTATGCGGCATTATTGTTAATTAAACACATTTAAATGCACAGCAACCGAAAACTAGCTTTTTATAAAACATTCACCAAAAACACACTACGTGCTGTAAGATACGCATAATGTCACTTTAATAAACACACTATTTGAAAAAGTAATAACAATAATTAAAATAAGAGGATTCTAAAATTTCATAGACTAAAACGTCATTGAACATAAAATATTGAATGATGGTCTAGGTCGTCCGTGATATTGTCCCGGCCGTTAAAACGTTTGTCGGTAACTGAAATTTACTGACAATGAGATTATTTAGGACTCTACTAGTAATTGTAAATCATCAAGGTAGCATATATTTTGAAGTAAATAGTGATCTAGAACCTTTTAAAAACATGGTCCGGGCTGTCCTAAAACGCGGTCCTGTTTGTCCCGAATGTGGTCCGTGTTGTCCCTAATATGGTCCGGGTTGTCCCATGTTCCGGATTGTCCCTGATTCCTGGTGACATCATTCATGACTATGTATGCCGCGTATATAAGAACGGCGACACCAGTGACTGGCCCAGCTAACTGTTGGTCAATCTCTCTCACTCTGTAAAACCCTGAACATGTCATTGCTTCCCATCTATCCTCACACTTCAACACTAAAAGTATTCAATATGACGTGTTCCTGGGTTTTACAGAATGAGAAAGTATCTCAAAACCCGCTTCTTATGGACATGTGGTTTACAAACTCCGTAAGATTTTGGATCATGGCAATTTAAATTCCTCCGGGATAGAGCTATTTTGGTTTTTGTCTTCTGGTCTGTTTCGTCATGCCCTTAAATTAAGGGTGTTTCCCTTGTTGCTCTGTCTTCTGTAAGGGCATGGAGTACATGCGTTTTAGGTTCTTAAGAATTGCTTTTTGATTTCTGTCTTCTGGCCTGTTTCGTCGGGCCCTTAAATTAAGGAATTTCCCTTATTGCTATGTCTTCTTACCTATTATCTTCTGCAAAGGCATTGAGTACATAGGTTTTAGGTTCTTAAGGATTGCCTTTATATAGATATACAATAGAAAAAGTGGAAACTCCACAGGTTGCTCAATACAACAAAAACGAAAATGTTGCAGGCCCGGTTTGATTGAGCCTGTTCATGGACGGTAGTGGAAATGCATGCTACCGTCCACGCCCTCTAGACTCGGGTTTAGCAGAACTCAACATTACACATACTAAAAGAACAAAAAACAATTTGAGAGACATCCGCAGATATGTTCATACGGCGGTGCACATGGAACCTTCAATGCTACACTAGTGTGTAATTCCATGAAAAGCGGTGTATGGTCCCCAGTTAAAATAATGGGTTTACCCTAAACGAGAAAACAATGGGCAGAACTAAATAAAAGGGATCTGAGGTTATGGAGCCTGCATATCACAGGAACTGTCAAAAAACAAAATTAACAAGAGCTGTCACAAATGGTGACAAATGCCCCCGCAGCACCTTGACCTTTGACCTGGTGACCCCAAAGTCAGTAGGGGTGGTGTACCCAATAAGTACTATCAGCATGTGAAGTTTGAAGGTCCTGGGTGAAGTGGTTCGCATGCAAAATGCCTTCATGCAAAAAGATAACGTTGGCCCTTGTGACCTTGACCTTTGTCCTGGTGACCCCAAAGTCAGTAGGGTTGGTGTACTCATAAAATACTATCAGCATGTAAAGTTTGAAGGTCCTGGATGAAGTGATTCGCGAGTAAAGTGCCTTCATGCAAAAAAGTTAACGTTGGTCCCTGTGACCTTGACCTTTGACCGGGTGAGCCCAATGTCAGCAGGAGTGGTGTACGCAATAAGTACTATCAGCATGTGAAGTTTGAAGGTCCTGGGTGCAGTGATTCGCGAGTAAAGTGCCTTCATGCAAAAAGATAACGTTGGCCCTTGTGACCTTGACCTTTGATCTGGTGACCCCAAAGTCAGTAGGACTAGTGTACTCAATAAGTACTATCAGAATGTGAAGTTTGAAGGTCCTGGGTGCAGTGGTTCGCGAGTAAAGTGCCTTCATGCAAAAAGTTAACGTTGGCCCCTGTGACCTTGACCTTTGACCTGGTGACCCCAAAGTCAGTAAGGATAGTGTACTCAATAAGTACTATCAGCACGTGAAGTTTGAAGGTCCTGGGTGCAGTGGTTCGCGAGAAAATTGCCTTCATGCAAAAGTTAACGTTGGCCCCTGTGACCTTGACCTTTGACCTGGAGACCCCAAAGTCAGTAGGGATGGAGTACTCAATAAGTTCTATCAGCATGTGAAGTTTGAAGGTCCTGGGTACAGTGGTTTGCGAGTAAAGTGCCTTCATGCAAAAAGTTAACGTTGTGACGAACTAACTAACTAACTAACGAACGAATTACGGACGGACAGTTGAAAACTAATATGCCTCCCTTCGGGGGCATAAAAAGCAGGCACCATATCCAAGGGGTGATTATACAATACTCAAAGCTATGAAAGCGGGATATATTGGAACCACCCAGGCTGAAATGTTTATGCTGAGAACCTAAACAGTGCCAATAACACGACATAAAAGTCGTGCTGAACGATCTGAGAAGATCGAAATATAACAGCCCTGATTGAATGTACGGGGAGACTTTTTACGGCCGCCAAAAGACCGTTTTGTGTTTTACATAACATGCCATCTGTTGCAACTGCGTATGTTATTCTCCAGTTACGCTGTCCTGTGACTACCGTTCATGAACAGCTCAATCAAACCGAGCCTGCAACAGTTTCGTTTATGTAATATTGGGCAACCTGTGGTTTTCCACTTTTTTTAGGTGCATCATAAACCGGGTAAAGCTCCCCAGTGGTGGTTTTGCCACTGACCGATACAAGGCAGTGCCCCACTGTGTTCGGCTCCATGTGGTTCTGGGACGATCTGTGTATGAAAAGAATTGGAACCACTGCCTTACCCTTGCATGATCGTAAGAGGTGACTAATAGGGTCTTAACATTTGGTTTTGCTGTAACTCTGTGATTCCAGCAGGTATGCAAATTTTGATTCAATACCTCATGTTCTTATTTCTATGTAAATGAGATGTGAAACCAAAATTTGTAGTCCTGTTTGACGCCATATAACCTATACTGTGTTGGTGCGCCGTAAAACCCAAATAAATAAATAAATACCCACTGTGTTCTTTTATTTGTTCGTTTTGTCTTGGTGTGTTTGTTTTGTGTGAGAGTGTGTTTGTTGTCGTGTGCATGTCTGCATGGTCGGTTAACGTTTGGGGAGGCTGCGTTTTTGGAACTAGATATTTATCCTTATTGTCTGGACCATTTTACATGCTCATTATCTTGTACATTGAATGACAGTTTGTTTCAATTTGTTTGTTTCGCTTTTGCGCCGCATTTCAACAGTAATTTCAATAGTATTTCAGTTACGTTACTAAGTTAACCTAACCGGTTTTCATTGATTCTGTATCAGAACTTACCTGTTCTCCGCAGTTATATTGTTTCGTGTTATTTTGCATCCCCAAATGTAATTTAGTGTAATAGAAGAAGCAGGGAAATCCAAACACGGAGGAAAATAGTAAATACTAAATACAATTGGAAAATAAGACTCCATCGACTGGCCAACGCTACCTGTTTCAGTCAAGTGGATGGTTCACTTTCAACCAGGCATCACGTTTGGTTATTCCCTGTGAAATTTTACGTCTAAAATAGCACATTGTTTTTGCTACATATTAGTTAAACGAAAAAGAGCAACTTTCTGTTTACACGTTTTTAATGTTTGCCATCTTATTTCGTTCGATGTTCACTGTAATAAAGTTTAGTGTTTCCTGATAGCACTCGCTGAACTGTTGTTATCAAAATGAATACCAGAAAACATGACAGTAACAAAAATGATATTTGCCTCTTTATCAAAGGATTATAAATGAAAGGGAGGCTTCCGATACGAAATAGCAAATAGATCTACTTATGACTGTTTCCTGATACTTAAATATCAATCTATATAAATTAAATATGCTAAGTTTTTAAATTTAAAATTAAAAGAAATTTGTCTGTCAAATATTTATTCCTATATTTGGCCTTAAAGGAACTATAATAAAACAATTGTTGTTGACTCTTGTTGATATGATTTGATATTTACTAGAGGGAGACAATAGTGACTGAGGCATCTTCCAAATGGGTATCGCGGAGGAAAGTTTGCAGCAAATTTCCGTGCTTATGTTGTGGCTGATCCCATTAGTGTGTAAAGGGTAGTGTTTATTTAGAAACAAAAATCTGTATAAAGCTTGAGCAAATAGGTTACAGAAGATTGTATTTTCAGGATATTGCATGTATACATACATAACATTTTCAAGCACCGAACACTATCTAGTCGGAAACAATTGCCTTGTCTGGACTCTATTTTCTCAACTATCTAAGCCATTCGTTCTTACAAGATTTTTTGTTATTAAATCGTTACAGAGATCATATGCTTCGTCAGAGGATGGAACCCGCGACACTGCAATTCATTCCTATTGAGCTAAGCAGATGTGCATTTAACACTTCAATGTTGAACTCATACCAATATGATGTTGCAGCGTCCATGTGGTCTAATTAGTTAAAGACTTCTTTGTGTGTAAAAGGATTGACCAACGTACCAACTTGATCATAATTTCGCAGGACGGACAGACGGACGAAAAGTGGTCACAATACCTGATTTGAATTAACCCATGTTCATTAATGTATTAAACTGAAATTCTATCTTTTTGGCCACTAAAAGAAAAACCCGTTCCGAGTACACAGATACTTTATTATCCTTATAATGTTTTACTCCACTTTATCATTGATAAATATCTAAAATACACTCAAAATCTGAATTATAGATTTAATGAGATGAAACAAAGAAAAAAGGGGAAAGGGAGAAAGGGAGAAAGGGAGAAATGATCATATCAGTCTGGCGACAATAGGCAAACGTTACATTGAGCGTCTGTAGATTTGGCAAAACTATTTGGAAAAAAAATCAGTTTATATAGCAAAATGTTCCCGCCAAAACTAGAAAAAAAATCATACTCTGCATAAAATACAATATACTGATAAAATTATCTGTGAAAGGGATGTTTCTGAAAATAAGCATATCTGTTCCATGTGACTGATCTAGCATCGAAAAGTACGAATGAATAACAGTAACAGTGATTCGGAATACCCGGGATGACCCTGAATCTGAATGAATACGACGTAAGTCTGGTAACAGATACAAGATACAAATTTTTATTTATAGTCGGGTTTCAAACATAATGACATTTATGGATAGCTATTGGCCGACTTAGCAACAAATAACAGTTAGCAACAAATAACAGCAGTCGAAAGAAGAGTGTTTATAAATGTTTCAGAAGGGCTATCCTATCTGTCTATCTCTATCTGCCGTTGACGTCAAACCCCTTGCGGGAACCTAGACGTTTTGCGCGTCAGAAAAGAGAAGGAATATAGTGATAAAAATTTAGAGTGGAAGAAACTAAAAATAACTTTGGCGATATCACTAAAAAGTTTTGGTGTTTTATTAAAAGTTTAAAAAATGATTCATGTGGAGTAGCTCCTCTTAGAGAAAATGGCATTTTAAAGTCTGACTCTTGTGATAAAGCAAACATACTTAATCGTCAGTTTTCATCAGTTTTTATTAAGCCAGATGCATCTGAGCTTCCAGACCTTGGTATCAGTCCCTTTCCTGACATGAGAAATATATCAGTTTCGGACAAGGGAGTCTCAAAATTGCTCAAAGGGCTAAATCCCCATAAAGCAGCTGGGCCAGATTGCATAAAACCCCGAGTCCTTAAAGAATGTGCTGATGAATTAACACCAATTTTTTCCCATATCTTCAATGAGTCCTTAAAATCTGGAACTGTACCATCTGATTGGAATCAGGCAAATGTCACTCCTGTCTTTAAGAAAGGTGAAAAATTTAAACCTAGCAATTATCGACCAGTGTCCTTGACCAGTATTGCCTGCAAAATATTAGAACATATTGTGGTCAGTAGCACCCTGGATCATCTTGATGCAAATAACATACTGCTGGACAATCAACATGGCTTTCGTGCACGCAGATCATGTGAGACCCAACTTGTGGGTTTTGTTCATGATCTGGTCACATCTGTAAAGGAAGGCCAGGTTGATGTCGCCATTATGGATTTTAGCAAAGCCTTTGATGTTGTTGACCACAGAAGACTCCTCCACAAACTGAAACATTATGGTATAACTGGTAACACTCATGACTGGATAAGAGCACTCCTACTAAACAGAACGCAGAAAGTTGTTGTTGATGGCGCTATATCATCAGAAGCCTCAGTTGCGTCTGGTGTACCCCAAGGTTCAGTTTTAGGACCTCTTCTGTTTCTTCTCTATATAAATGACTTACCCTCCAGTGTCTGTTCAAGTGTTAGGCTCTTTGCCGATGATTGCATCATCTATCGTGTAATACGCTCCGTTAGGGACCCACAGGCCCTTCAGGAAGACTTGAACAAGCTGGAGGAGTGGGAGAAGAAATGGAGGATGTCCTTCAATGTGGACAAATGTCACATCATGCACGTAACTGCTCCCAAAACTAAACCAGTCAAGACTGCTTACATTCTGCACAACCAGCCTTTGTCCGCTGTCCAACAAGCTACTTACCTTGGTGTTGATCTTTCATCTAATCTTTCCTGGACACCACATATCAATAAAATAACAAACAAAGCTAGTCAAAGTCTTGGTTTCATAAAACGTAATTTACATTCATCTAAACCAGAAACAAAAGAGGCAGCATACAAATCGATAGTAAGACCTTCTTTGGAGTACTGCTCATCAGTTTGGGATCCATATCATGTAAGTGATAAACAAAAACTTGAAAATGTTCAGAGAAGAGCTGCCCGTTTTGTAACTAATAACTACTCCAAAACACCGGGTACAGTAATGCAAACACTAAACCAACTTCAGTGGGAATCATTAGAGCGCAGAAGACAGATTGCACGCCTCAGTCTCTTTTACAAAATCCACTATGGACTTGTTGCTATCTCACCGCTGCAATACATGACCCCAATTACAAGACCATCCAGACACCACCACCATCTGGCTTACCACATTCAGCACACTTCAACAGATTATCTCAAATACTCTTTTTCTTCAAGGACAATAGTTGAATGGAATTTACTGCCGATATACTTGGTCAATGCTGACTCAAACTCTGCGTTTAAGTCAGGATTGACTAGTTTGCCCCATATCCCCTAGACAGTACACATGCTTTTATCTTTTAACAGTACTAACACTCTATTTCTTCATCATGTACATAGTGATTATGCAATGTATAGGCTATTAGGGCTAAAGTAGGTTTTTTTTTCTTTAATGCACATATTTTTTATCACATTGTCAATGTCCAACAGGGTGGATTGAGTAGCTCTGGAGGCTTGACAATTCTTTTACTTTACTAACCCCCACGCATGGCCATTATAGTCCAGGAGGACTGTTTGCCATTACTAAAGAAGAAAGAAGAAAGATATAAAAAGGTTAAAACTTGGGTTTGCAGGATAACTAGGGCGAGACATGTTCTAGGCTGCAAACTGCAGCACTGAACTGCTCTAGGGTAGGGAGGTTTCTTCTGCTTCTTCTTCTTCTGCCGTTTCGCGTCCACAATCAACATATTGATTATACTGACGTTTGGGGAGTATGTGCAGAAAAAGTTCAGAGTTAAAAGATATACTATATACAGAGGAAAGTTAAAAACAAGAATAACTTACAGAGTTTAGGCAAAGTACTTGGACACCTGGAACTTGAATGTTTCCAGGGTCCCTACTGACACTATATCCGGTGATAACCCATTCCATTCCCTGATCGTCCTTGGGAAGTAAGATTCTTTGCGATAATCATTGTTACAGTGTGGGATTTGATATGAATGTTCTTGCATTCCTCTTGTTTGTGGAGTTGGTGGAATCAAACGATTACATTTATCGATGGTTACAATATCATTTACAATTTTGTACATCATCTTAAGTCTTGACTCCCGTCTGCGGTCTTGTAGTGATTGCCAATCAAGATGGTCTAACATTTCGGTCACACTAGATCGATTTCCGTGTCTATGCAATACATATCTTGCCGCCCTCCTCTGAACTTGTTCGAGTTTATATATATCTTGCGGGCGACACTGGGGGAAAGTTGGTTCCAATGGTACACTGTTCTCGGAAAATAAGAAAACTTGTAAAAGTCAGTGGTTGCAGTAATTAACCTATAACTTAGGGAATAGCCATAGCGGATACAACGGGTCATTGGAGTCAGGTAATCAACGACTGGGATAGCAACCAGATCATGATGAATCTTATAAAAGAGTGATAACCTAGAATCTATATGTCTTAAATCCAGTCGACGGAGGCTTAGGGAGTGTAGCATATCTGAAGTTCCCTGTTGATGATACGTGCTCTAAGTTGTCATCCATATGGTTCCAATCAATAATAATTGCAGGAATTGTTCTGCCGACAGAAATGATAGAATATTACCAATAGAGCGAAAAGAATAAAAAATAATTTACAAACCCAAAACAATAATGTGCCAATATTGAGAAAGTAAAAACTAAAGGGCCTAAGAAGCTGTAGCTTAACTCCATAAAATGGAGTTCTGGTCTCTATTTCTACATGGAGTAACTGTCTTTGGAAAGAATGAGTTTCATAGACTTGAAATAGTACTTTTTTTTCGATGTTCGCAGGGGACCAGTCTAGTTCCGAATACCTGAGCCGACTTTCCGCGTAAAGTGACATATGCCCTATTTGGGTATTTGCAAGAAAATGCTCAGCCGGCATGAAGTAAAGATTATTTGTTGTAAAAAAGGTAATTGCTAGTTACTCCACTATTATTGTACGAGATCTTTATTTCTATGTATTTGCCAACAAAACTTATTACATATATTTGTCTTATGTTTATTTATTGTAGCGGTTTTGACTTTTATGCATCATATGATAACTCTTGTATCAAGTATCAATGATACTTGAATTACTTCCCTTGTTTTTATCCAGAACAGTAAAATGCTATTTTTTTTTTTATTTATTAGACTATAAAATGTTTCACACTTTGTAATTTCATGTCTTTTTGTAAGTGGTTATGCCCTTCGAAGAAGGACGGGTATATTGTTTTGCAGATGTTGGTCAGTCTGTCGGTAGGTCGGCATGTAGACCAGTCCGTTTCTGGATGATTTCTCAAGAACACTTTGGCCTAGGATCATGAAATTTGAAAGGGAGGTTGGTCATTACCAGCAGATGACCCCTATTGATTTTAAGATCAGTAACTCAAAGGTCAAGGTCACAGTGACCAGGAACAGTTAAACAGTTTCTGGATGACAACTCAAAAACACTTGGGCCTAGGATCATGAAAGTTGAGAGGGAGGTTGATCATAACCAGCAGATGACCCCTATCGATTTTGAGTTCAGTAGGTCAACGGTCAAGGTCACAGTAACCCAGAACAGTTAAACCGTTTCTGGATTTTAACTCAAGAATGCTTGGGCCTAGGATCATAAAAGTTGATAGGGATGTTAGTCATGAGCAGCAGATGACTTCTATTGATTTTGAGGTCAGTAGGTCAAAGATCAAGGTCACAGTGACCCGGAACAGTTAAATTATTTCAGGATGATATCTCAAGAACACTTGGGCCTAGGATCATGAAAGTTGATAGGGAGGTTTATCATGACCAGCAGATGACCCTAATGATTTTGAGGTCAAAGGTCAAGGTCAAAGTGACCCGAAACAGTTAAACCGTATCTTGACGATAACTTGAGAACGCTTGGGCCTAGGATCACAAAACTTAATAGCGAAGTCGATCATGATCAGCAGATGACCCCTATTGATTCTGAGTTCAGTAGGTCAAAGGTCAAGATCACAGTGACCCGGAACAGTTAAATGATTTCCAGAGGATAACTCAAGAACGTTTGGGCCTAGGATCATGAAAGTTGATAGGGAGGTTGATCATGACCAGCAAATGATCCCTATTGATTTTGAGACCAGAGGTCAAGGTCACATTGACCCAGAACAGTTAAACTGTTTCTGGATGATAACTTGAGAATGCTTGAGCGTAGGATCGTGAAAGTTGATAGGGAGGTTAATCATGACCAGCGGATGATCCCTATTGATTTTATGGTCAAAGGTCAAGGTCACATTGACCCAGAAAAGTAGAACTTTTGTGTAGAGTGATTAAATAATTTCTGTTCCTTGTGTAATTACTGAATGCATCAAGGGGGGCATTTCGTGTTGTACCAGTTCTTGTTTTATTAGATACAAACTGTGAACTTTGTGTAAACATTTGCCAAACCATTTAGATTGTTGTTTTTCGACTTATTTATAAGCTCTTTTCATGCCCCCAGCATCTACTGATGCAGGAGGCATATAGTGATTGTCCCATTCGTTCGTTCATCTGTCTGTCCGTACGAGGTTAACCAAATGGGACCGTTTCGTCTAGCATCAATACCCATTACTAGAATGATTTGATACTAATGTAGATGTAACCTGTGACCATTCCTCATTTTCAGACATCACCTGACCTCAGTTTGACCTTGACCTCATTTTGGACTTTGGTTGCTTTATGGGCCATCTCTTGGTTAACCAAATGGGATCGTTTCGTCTAGCATCAGTACCCCTTACAAGAATGAATTGATACTAATACAGATGTAAACTGTGACCATTCCTCATCTTCAAACATCACCTGACCTCAGTTTGACCTTGACCTCGTTTTGGACTTGGGAGCAAAATCTATCGACAAGGATGCCACTGGGGGCATCAAGCGTTTATTGAACGCAGCTCCTTGTTCTGCTCTGATCTAGGAGAAAAGTTTAACTCTCGTCCTATGTACGGTATCAACTCACGGTCCCAGACAGCCATATTCCGTTCTGGAGCTGTAATATAAGTCTCACACTGCATTTAAGGGCATTTCACAGTTCTGGCAGCACTATTCTGTCCAGCGCATTGCATTTGTGAAACTTTCACCTTACTCTATTTTAGCTCAGCGATTTTTTTTGCCATTTTGGGAAAGCGTCCGCGTCCGGACGATTTGGGAAAAACAGCGTCGTTTTCATCCTAATTGGGAATTTTGTGTAACATACAAAATTACAATAACCCCTTTCCTGGATCTAATGGAGTTACACTAGAGCTAGTGTTCTGATCATCACAACATGATACAGTGGCCTGACTATGAGATAACAATGGTTGTTCTAAAGGCACACACTCTGGCACAAATTCAACCGGAGTTACACAAGAGTTCTCCTGACTCTGACATGAAAACGACACCGGTGTCGACGATTCAACAGACGTTTCCTCAGTCAGAACAGGCTGTGAAGATGCCCATGAGAATCTGAACTCCACAAGGCTTTTGCAGCCAGCAAGCTTGGATTTTGTTAGCCTTTGAACATTATATTTGCTGTTGTGACTCATTGTTCGCACAGTTTGTCACTGGTTCTACAGAAAAAGATCGTGGAAACCGATTACCGAAAACAATACATGGTGCGATTGATTAAATTCGCGCTTGTGATGACAGAGAACATGTTCTGAATTTTAATCGGGTATTTGCCCTTTGGTCAAAATTAGCAAACACTCGATTAAAATTCGGAACATATTTTCTATAATCGGCGAATTTCACGATGCCGGGACAGCAGCCGTTTCAAAAACGTTTGTAGGTCATTTTTGGGAATAATTCGGTCTGAAATTGGGAAAAATGGTCATTATGTTCATTTGGGAAAGGGTCCGTTTTACGGACCCTATTAAAGAAGGAAAAAAATCGCTGTAGCTGGTCATAATTTATAGTCAAATTATAAGGTTTTTCTATATTCATGCTCATTTGCATTTACAAAGAGGCAAACAGACGGCCAAATTCCGATCTGTGCCACTAGGTAAGGTTCCGACAGTGGATTCCTGAACGTTTTGATAGATGGTCTTATTATTTATAGTCGGCTGATAATCACTTATCTAAATACCCAAAGTCGAACCTAGGGGACAATAACCGCCCTGACATATCACAGCAAATCTTATTGCCAGGGTCAGACAAAGTTCGAATCCCAGTAGGATAAGGTCTACATACCGAACACTGGTTGAACTCGAGAGATAGAATCATTCTGCCTCCCGGGATCGGCTAGTGTAAGGTCATATACCTATTCAGTTCAGCAGGGTAAGGTCCACATACCGAACACAGGTTGAACTCGAGAGATAGAGTCATTCTGCCTCACGGGATCGGTTCGTGTAAGGTCATATATCTATTTGGCCTTGATTGGTGTGTCCTACCGGCCATACAAGCACTTGCTTGATCCCTGGCGGTACAACAACAACAACAACAACAGCCATCTTACCCAAAACGGTTACAGTATAATATAATCTGTCATTTGTTAACATTCACACTTGCTGAAGGTGTGCATATGCTAATCTTGAGGATATCCTGTCAATCTAAAAAAAAAATGAATTTATTTCCAAAAGCAATGATGCTGATGGTTTGATTGTTAGTTCTTAGTAGTTTTCACACACGTATATCGCTATATGTTCTTTTCCACTGTTGATAGTAAACTTTAATTCCAAAGTTGGTGTTTTTCTAGCGTTTTCAGTGACCTTTTTTTCCTGCCATTTTGGCCTGCTCAGGCTACTGCTGGTACCCTGGTGATGATTAACCCGATTTTTACTTGTAACAAATGTTTTTTTACTATAACAAGAATGACATCTTGTATGATCTGCAACATGGATTCAGAGAAAAAAGAATATGAAAAGTCATCCAATATTTAACAATACATGAAGACAATACACCATCGTCACAAATGTGTCAATATCGAATTACACCCGGGGGCATAATTCAAAACTTCGCCGAGTCGCAAGAGTGTTCCATTTTTGTCCCGTCTACTGCTACGAAAGCAAATGAAATAAATGGCAGAATTCTGGCTAAACATTTTTGCCAGAACAAGGATTCGAACCTTGGTTTCAGCCCGAAGAAGGGATTATGTCTTGCCCACTAGACCATCTGGTGCAGTATGGTGTATGTAATAAGAGTATGCCACTGAGAATTGCATATATTGGTGACATGTTTTCAATGTGCACATATTATGTTTGTAACCACTTGCAACTGGAAAAAAAGCCCACCTACCTACCCTATTTTTATGCCCCACTTCGGCAAAGGAGGGATATTTGTTTTGCAGATGTCGGTCGGTAGGTCGGTCGGTCTGTCGGTCGGTATGTAGACCGATCCGTTTCAGGATGATAACTCAAGAATGCTTGGACCTAGAATCATAAAAGTTAATAGGGAGGTTATTCATGACCAGCAGATGACCCCTATTGATTTTGAGATCAGCAGGTCAAAGGTCAAGGTCACAGTGACCTGGAACAGTTAAACGGTTTCTGGATGATACCTCAAGAACGCTTGGGCCTAGAATCATGAAAGTTAATAGGGAGGATAGTCATGACCAGCAAATGACCCCTATTGATTTTGAGATCAGCAGGTCAAAGGTCAAGGTCACAATGACCTGGAACAGTTAAAGGGTTTCCGGATGATAACTCAAGAATGCTTGGGTCTAGGATCATGAAACTTAATAGGGAATTCAGTCATGAGCAGCAGATGACCTCTATTGATTTTGAGATCAGAAGGTCAAAGGGCAAGGTCATAGTTACCAATAACAGTTAAACAGGGCTTCGGAAATTTGCTGGTTTGTCGGTTTTGGACCGATTTTTGACTTTTCAGACCAATTCGTGAAGTGAAAAAACAAAAAAAAATGGTCCCGTAAAAATGGAGAAAAGTATAAATTTCGTTCTGATATCTCAATACACGACCACCTGTCAAGCAGGAAATTGTTGGTCGCACCTTCAGATAATCAATAAACGTGTCAATCGGTCTGATTGTCACTTTGATCATCGGTCCGTAATTAGCACGTGACGCAATCAGTGCTCGCGCGGCACATCCTTTAATGTTTGCAGACAGCCGACTGCAGTGTATTAAACATTTTTGACTGGTTTCCAATTGTTTCTGACTGGATCCAAATCATTTCGACGGGGATCCACTTCATTTATTTAGAATCCGACAGATGGCTTATTTCAAAAGGCTATGTTTGATCACGGGTAAAAAACAAATGGTCACTGCATTTAATCAACGAGCTACATGTACAATTGTACATTATAGGTCTTTGATTTAATGAGACATCACACGGAAAACCGATAAAAATAATTTCTATAATTACTTGAATAGAAAAAATTACATGATTCATTTTTTGGGGCTCCAGTTCAAACAAGTGCAGAAAATCGTCTTTGTAACCCGACCGTACAAAAAAGAAAAAGAAAAAAATGGACTGGCAAACACGAATGATAAAGAAAACCGGGGTGGCGCTGTTTATCAAATCGGTCATTTAAAAAACGTTTCATAAAGAAATTTTGTTGACATCAGAAGAGAACATATAACTTTATAAAATGTAGTTGCTTACTGAAGTACAACGTAAGTGAAATGAAATATCCGTGGCCAACCCGCGTGATCTTTTGATACATGCGGGAAATTCGATCTCAGCGTTCACATAACGAACACATTCGGTCTGCAGCAGAGTATTCTTAAAATACTGAGGCTGTTTAGCAGAGAATATATGTCGTGTAATTCACTTTGACGCATTGTATTTTACAGAATTCCGTCAAAGAATGAGGAAACATCACAAAGTATCTGCCGTGTATACGGTAGACTCTTCCACGCGTTAGATACTACATATTAACGACTGTTACAAGCCAAGAACTATGACGCGCCAGGTATAAAATTAGTGAAAGATAGCAATCGCTGATTGGCTGAGTGTATATATTGATGTAAACGTCACACATAGCTCCCTTTTATTTTAGATCTCTCTTTTTTGTCGGCTGCTAGATGGAATTTACAGAAACATAAGATATTTCTGTAAAAAAAATAAAAGTAAAGAAAGTAACACGTCATTCAGTATCCTTAAACCCAAAAAGTTGAATGTGTTAGAAAAAATAAATGATGGAGATACATTAGTAATTTGACCCACTGGATACGGAAAGTCATTAATTTATGAAGTTTTACAGAAGATTTCAATTAGTTATACCTAATTACAGTTCTATTATCAATACTAGGTACCTGCGTAGAAAGAGAATGACTACAACATGGACAATATAGCTGACTGGAAGCGCTTATCAGTTGTGTATTGTTTAAACCTTCATAGTTGTAGGTTTAACTTGTTATGTTAGGTGATTGAACAATCCTTTCAGGATTGATAAGACAATGTACATGTACTATATGCATTCAATACCAAGGTTTAACCTGAGCTACACATTTCTCTTTGGGAAAGCCTAGCTATTTTTAGCTCGACTATTCATAGAATAGTGAGCTATTGCACTCGCCCATGCGTCGGCGTCGGCGTCTGCGTCCGCGTCCCGATTTTGGTTAAGGTTTTGTATGTAAGCTGGTATCTCAGTAACCACTTGTGGGAATGGATTGAAACTTCACACACTTATTCACTGTGACAAACTGACTTACATTGCACAGGTTCCATAACTCTATTTTGCTTTTTTACAAAATTATGCCCCTTTTTCGACTTAGAAATTTTTGGTTAAGGTTTTGTATGTAAGCTGGTAACTCAGTAACCACTAGTGGGAATGGATTGAAACTTCACACACTTATTCACTGTGATGAACTGATCTACATTGCACAGGTTCCATAACTCTGTTTTGCTTTTTTACAAAATTATGCCCCTTTTTCGACTTAGAAATTTTTGGTTAAGGTTTTGTATGTAAGCTGGTATCTCAGTACTTACTAATGGGAATGGATTGAAACTTCACATACTTGTTCACTATCATGATCTGACATGCACTAAGCAAGTCCCATAACTCTACTCTCTTTTTTTTCAAAATTATGCCCCTTTTTCGACTTAGCAGTTTTTGGTTAAATTTTTGTATGTAATCTGATATCTCAGTATCCACTAATTGGAATGGATTGAAACTTCACACACTTGTTCACTGTCATGATCTAACATGCACTGTGAAGGTCCCATAACTCTACTTGGCACTTTTACAAAATTATGCCCCTTTGACTTAGCAGTTTTTTGTTAAGTTTTTGTATGTAAGCTGGTATCTCAGTATCCACAAATTGGAAAGGATTGAAACTTCACACACTTGTTCACTGTCATGATATGACATGCAGTACAGAGGTTCAATACCTCTGCTTTGCATTTTACAAAATTATACCCCTTTTTCAACTTTTGTATTCATTCAATTGACAAGGCTGTTGAATAGTCGAGCGTTGCTGTCCTCCGACAGCTCTTGTTAGATTAGCATTCGCGCAGTGGATTATGGTATTCGTACAGAAATCTGTACGTTTTTAATCGGTTTGTAACTGACTCTGTATTCGATAAAACAGATCAGTGAAACAGACTATGTATACGGTACCGAAGTCACGTGCGTTGGCTTTTAGACTAGTTACGTACCTCGGCAATTTTATCCTTGCAAGTATTTTCTCGGAAAAACATCAAAATTTTAACAAAGTAACAATCACTCATAACACTGAATAACTGTCTTCATTGTATGGTAACTCGCGCTGACCGGTAACTCATATTTAATGAATGACATGCTTATTTCTTTACTCTATCATGTTTTACAAAATGTGTAATATTGAGAATGCGGTGGCTGGGGTAGTGCCGATAGGGAGGTTAATCATGACCAGCAGATGACCCCTGTTGATTTTGAGGTCAAAGGTCAAGGTCACATTGACCCAGAATAATAGAACTTTTGTATATAGAGACTAAATAGTAATATTTGGTATGATGCATTGTCTAGTAGTCCTCTACTAAAATTGATCAAATTATGCCCCTGGGGTTAAAAGAGGCCCCGCCCTGGGGTCACTTAGTTATTATCTGAGTTATATAGGAAAAATACTTAAAAATTCATCTGATCCTATTTCCAAGACTGTTTAACTATAATTACCTGATGACCCCAAGTGATATGATGTCCCTTGACCTACTGACCTACTTTCTTGTTTTTTAAGATACAGCCTTGAAATTTTGATGACATACACAGTTTTGCACACAAAACGTAAAACTGAATTTCATTGACCATGAATGTGACTTATTGACTTCCTTTATATTTTATCATCAGTTTGACATTTGAAACATGTAGCTCATATTATGCAGGTGAGTGATCCAGGGTCATCATGACCCTCTTGTTCTAGATTAATTACCAACCTCACTGGGTCAAGTCCCATAACTTTGACATGTATTTTGGGGAAATTGTGTCCGCTTTTGGACTGAAAATTCAGGTTAAAGTATTGCGTGCAAGTTACTGTCTGCAGTACAAATGCAGCCCGTCCGCTTAGCTTTGTAGGTAGAGCGTTGGTCTATGGATCACGGGGTCGTGAGTTCGATCCTCGGACGGGGCGTATGTTCTCCGTGACAGTTTGATAAACAACATTATGTCTGAAATCATTCGTCCTCCACCTCTGATTCGTGCGGAGAAGTTGGCAGTTACTTGCGGAGAACAGGTTTGTACTGGTACAGAATCCAGGAACACTGGTTAGGTTAACTGCCCACAGTTACATTAACTTAAAACTTCTGGTTGTCGGTCGCCAATGGCACCAGATGTGCTGATTTACAACATCTTGCGCTATTTTGGATCAATTGGCAAAATTTTCTGGCAACAGCAAAGCAAAGATCAGGCCGAGACATTTTGCTTTTTCAGTGACACCAATGATCATCCAAAGTTGGCTACTTTGCCTAATTATCCCCTGTAGGCGAAATGTGTATCGCCGAGTTTTTCAGAATGTTGTAATCTGTTTACTTAAAGTTGTAAAAATTTGATGCACACACAATAAATGTAAATTATCGATAAATCCATGGTTAACTCCGCCCACTGGCCTGTCAGACTTCAACCAATCATAACGTTAATATCCCACTGTAGTTGATCAATATTGTATGCCGCCGTCATTTTGAAAATTCTCAATTGGCGTGTAAGAAGTTGATAATTTTATCGACTGCAGACTTAAACCTCCTTCAACATGAACTTTTGCATCAATCATTTGTTATTCCTTGATTTTATTATAAATTACATCAAAATTTATTTCAAACACGGTCAATTACTATAAATGAATTGCCCGGGGTCCGATTCCGCGGACGTCTGAATTATCGTAAAAAAATATTGTAAAAATATTGCCAAGTTTGGTATTTCGAAAAGATTAATAAATAAATCAATTAAATGTATAAATCTGAACAAGTTGATGTAAGAATCTGGCATTATTAAAGCAAGAGAATCGAAACATGATCACTTGCCCCTCATCGATGTGGATTCGACCCTCATGCGGGGCGTTTAATTCTTCATGTGAGGAAGCCATCCAGCTGGCTTAGGGAAGGTCGGTGGTTCTACCCAGGTGCCCGCTCGTGATAAAATAATGCACGGAGGGGTACCTGGGGTCTTCCTTCACCATCAAAGCTGGAAAGTCGCCATATGACCTATAATTGTGTCGGTGCGATGTTAAACCCAACAAAATAAATAAATATCTTTGGCTCCAACATTTGCCAAATGGCGAAATTGTTGGAGATTGCTAAAAAATATCTAGTCATCCCTGCTGGCTGTCTTATGGACAGCTCTTGTTACTTAGAATTTTAGATAAATTTTGGTGCTCTTTCAGTATATACTTTTGTTATTACTTAATGAAATTGACTTGAACTGAATTAAGTTGTTCCACATACAGTGATTAATAGTCATGAATTTTGGGCAGAAGATCCTTGGATAGACCTTTCTTAAGCTGGTGAAGTGTTCTGCTTGTCTGCGTTTCGGTTTGCCGGAGCTAAAAGTATGAAAACTTTTAATTTTCACCAAACTTGGTCAGAGGCAAGGTCAAAAACAAAGACCAGGTGAGTGAATTAGAGCCTCCATAGTCCTCTTGTTTTGATCGCTGATGATTTTTAATGAGACGCTGAGAGAAAGCCAAGATGTGAAGTGGGGAGTGGGGTGAAAATTTCTGTTGGCTATTCTCTCTCTCTCGCGTCAGTCTCTCTATTTTCACTTTTGGGGCTAAATTGGGTCCAGAATGACCCTTCATTAATCCTGTAATTCTTATATTGCTTATTATGTTTTGTTTATTTAAGATGGATTGGTTATCTGAACAGTGCAGGAGAATCCAAGAGCAAAAACTGAAGCAAGAGAAAACTATAAAGTGTTTGAAGCAGTTGTTTAAAGCATGGTAAGGTTCATAAGTTTAAGACTGTTGATTTGAGTATTATAGTGATTTGGAAATATTGTTACCTCAATGTTATGTTTTTGTTTTGACAACATTAACCTGTCATTGCTTTTTCTAGGATTTTTGGGAAAAAGGTCTCTGGTCAAATTGGGATTTTTGTATGCTGCAGTGTTTTTTTTTAAGCTTTGTGGGAATGGTGGCAGGGCATGTTAGGAGGAGAAAATTGCGCCGTAACCACTGAACTACTTAAATAGGGGAGAAACTAGTCATGATAAAAGTAGTGTTTTTCATAAATATGTTACAATAAAAAAGAAAATGTCTCATGTTTTAAATGGTACAGTTTACCAGTTTATAATGGACACCTAGAAAGGGTTTTGTTGGTTGCGATTTGTAAAAAAAGGTGTTTTTTTTTTTCAGAAGTAGAAATATCTCCTTATTTGTTTTGTTCAAACTTTTGATCACACATAACTTTTCACCACAACTACAAATGAATTGTCTAGAAAGTTGGGTGGTTGTGTGTTTGGGTAAAATATGTGCCATTCGATTTTATGGTGTAAGAACTCTCTGTCAACATGTTTTTTGGGACTTTATTTAAGTGTAAATGTATAGATCTATGTGTTCTGAAAGGGTTTTACTTACAAAACATACAATAATTACTCTGGTAGAATCATATATTATTTTTTTGCTGAGATAAAGACAGCCGTATTACTAAAAATAGGAACATGTTGGTTTTCTAATAATTTGTGAGATTTCATCAGCAAACAGAACTTTCTATGCAAGTATTTTCTTTGGATAATAAAAAATTCATTTCTTTCATTTGGAATTTTTTCTTTGGATTAGGAATTCGAATTTGGAAGAATAGAGCCCTAATTGGCATTGGGAATTGGGGGAGGGGTAAGTGGGGGTGATATTCGCCCTTGAGACAGATGGAAAAAGCCCTGCCATGACAAGTTAAATCTGACAAGCCATCATTGGAGGCTACTAGTGTGTTAGAAACATCGCTTGTAATATTGGTGATCTAGTAGTACTAGAGAGACTTAAAAGTTTATTTCAGCATTTACTATTTTTTTTCTGTTTTAAGGAAGAACAGTATCTCTGTATCATTTCTGAATTTTGAAAATGTCCCATAGTTACTTTTATATAACATTTCCTTGTTTGTTTTATTTTTTAAAAGGCCATCTAAAGCAGAATCAGAGGAAGTTAGGCCGGAGCAGCAGTCAGCATCGGGTAAAAATTGTTTTATCTTACGGGTAGTAATTATGTCTCCCACACCACTATGGTGGGAAACATATTTATTTACTCCTCTGTTTGTGTATGTGTCTGTCTGTCTGTCTGTCTGTCACAAATCTTGTCCGCGCTCTAAGCTGAACAGTTCTCATCCTATCTTCACCAAACTTGAACAAAATATGTTTGCCAGTAAGTCCTCTGGCAAGTTAAGTAACTAGCCAAATCAGCCCAGGCACTATAAAATTATGGCCCTTGAATACCCAAAACACAGATGCATGTGATACAGATTTTGGTGCATGGTTGACTCATACATAATGGAGAAGAAATGCCAATCTAGATGATTAGGCAGTTGTGGGAGGCATGCGCTTTTCTCAAAAGCAGCGCTAGTTTCACATTTGAAAACCTGGTTAAGTGGTTGGTGATCTTTATAGGCAGGCAGATGGGCAAGCAGGTGTATTAAAAGTAATCAGTTTTCATAAAATAGCATTGAAAGCAATATGCAGAGCGCTCATAACCCTGGTCAGTAACTCCAAGGACAAGGTCACTCTGAGTAGCCAAACATGAAATAAGGTAAATACCTATTTATAATGCACCCCTATGTAGAACCTAAAACACCCGTGTAGAGCCTAAAAATCTTGGTGATTTTTCGGTCAATCCAGAACAAGAGAAAGTAAATTGAAAAACATGTAGACATGTAAACATTTTGTGATCGGACTTACATCCATGAGTGAGAGTCACTGATAGAATTTTAAGCATCAGGGTTTAAAAAGCATTTTGCGCCTCTTTTGATCAGAAATTTACCTCTGACGGATCTTGAAAGTATATTTGTATATGAGAGAAACATACATTCGTGTTGACATGAAGTTCTCAATTCAGATTAGAAATGATATGACTGTCCTTTGTTCGGTTGAAGGTATGGATGGAAATATCTGGCTCGAGGGTAACTTTAGGGTAAGGAGGCTCTGCCAAGTTGCCACAAAACAGTGACCCAAGAGCCTGATATTATTTCCTTACACACCTTCAGTCCACATCAATGACTCTTATTTAGTTCATACTTGTATTCAAAAATGCTTGTGGCAAGAACTACAAAGTGAGAAAACAGACAATCTTAGTGTTTTAGCAAAAACAGTTTTTAGTGTGGAGAGTAGTTTCCTTTTACTGTAATGGCAAAAAATTGTTAGCAAAACATATTTTGAAGTTTGAAAAATTGTCTTTTTTTCCTAAACCACTGGAATTACTGGAATTATACTGGAATACATTTATTTTCATTCAGAAGCAGGTAAAGCTAGTGAACAATGCCAGGTTGGTGATGCCAATAGTTTGACAGCAGAGGAGAAGGAAGGACTATTATTGATGGACCAGTTACTCAGTAAAGCACAGAAAGCCAGAGATATACAGAAAAAGGTAACAGAAAATGGTTTAATCTTAAATCATACGGTAATGTTATATGACTTTACTCTTAAATATTTCAATCAAGTCAACAAAGTTGGTTTTTATTGGCCTAAATAGGTCATGTAATAATAGTTTTCAGAATTTTATTTTCAAAATTTAAATGACAAAAAAATAACATTGATTAGTATAAAGACTTATTTTAAACTGTCTCTGAAAAATAAAAGAAGTTCCTATTGTTACTCTTGTAAATTCACACAGACCTTAAAAAGCCTTTGAATTTGATGCAAGTCGTTAAATTTCCTCGAAAATGACCAAATCTTTAGATACCCTAGGGATGCATACATGTACATTCAATTTTCTGTATATTTTGCATAAAATTAAAATGTATTTGTTGGATTTTTGAAGCAGATTGTCTTTAATATTTTTCAGTTACTGCTTCTTTTTGTTGTGGGCCTACTTTGCCATGTGTTGGCTGTGTTTGTGGTGCTCTGTGCTTCCGAGAAGTCTGTCCTTACCTTTTATCTCTTATGAATGATTTTTTTTTCAAACCAGCTTGAAGAGCCTAAGAAGTCGAGGAAAGCAGAAATAGGACAACATAAGACAAAAAATGACAGTAATATTCACAAAAATGAGAAGTCTGTGGATAGCAATGATAAGAAAGGGCCACAAAGTAACATAGTTGAAAATACAAGGGTTGATAGAAGTAACAAGCAGCTGTCTGAGAAAGTCCTACATACGAATACAGATGTTAAGAATAAATCTGTGAGGACTTTGAAGCCACAAGGCAAGGGATTAATTACATCTAGTTCTAAATCAGTTGAAAAAAGTGAAAGAACAAGAACATCTCATAGACCACAAAGTAGTTCTGGTTCAAGAAAAGTAGTTCCAGTTCATGCTAGTGCTCCATTCCAAACTAATCCACATCTAGCATCTGCAAAATTACAGACTACATACAGGGCAGCAACTGCTAAAACTTTAGCTAAATCCCGAGGTGCAAGTAGTGCTGGCAGTAAGGTTAAGGAGGGGAAGAGAACTGTACAAGAAGGGACAATTGTCAGTAGATTTAGATCTCTTAAAACTGATGATGGAAAAACAAATGAGGCAGATCTGTCAGAAGTTGATCAGGAGATAAATGACAACAGTAAAATCAGAGCTGGCAAAGATTGCGGGAACAAAAGTGCTGCCAACAATATAGAGAGTGTAAGTGATATGTACAGTTCAGAGAGTGTTAATGACAAGTGTAACAATGATGTTGATTCTGTACAAGGGGATTGTCTTGCGGATAATCCAGGTAAAACTACAGGTAGAGATTGTCAGGAAGTGAAGGAAAAACACTTGTATAAACTCTTCAACCTGAACAAAGATGGGTGAGTTAGATTCTTATAAAGACAGTGGTATTTAATATTGCTGTATGTATATACTGTTATGTGCATAGAAGGTGTAGTTTACATAGTCCCTAGCCATTAAATTACAGACCTAAAAATGTTAATGAATAGGTTCCCAGAGCTTTCATTAAAGGTTGCGGGGTAGGGATTTCCAGATAAAAAGTAGCCAGGTTACTTGTGTTGTGTAACTGGATTATATACATACTAAGGGGCACAACAATGCTGTATCAGCAACACTGTTAGGACATTGAGTTATTGTTACTGTGTTATATAATAGGCATGTTTCATTGTCAAGTATTCAGTATTGTCGTTGCGCTTGTATCATGTAGATTAAATTGTATTAACCTTTGAGAGTGTTATTCCTATTGGGTCTCGAACCCTAACTTGGTTTATCCTGACAAGTAAATGACATAACATGGTGTCAGAAGATAAAAACTGACGCAAAGTAGACTTACATTAGATTGTAAATTAATATGGATTAACATTAAATTGTTTATAACAGAGTGCAACATTAAATTGTTGGAATAATGGCGAAATTATCACCTCCAGAAAATTTTGATTTTACGAACCCGAGCAAATGGAATGAGTGGAAACAAAGATTTTCGTTCTATCTTACTGCATCAAAACTGCATAAGGATGGAGAGATCCAGGTGGCTACATTAATTTATACAATGGGTCAAAATGCAGACAATTTGTTGAAATCCTTCAATCTATCAGCTGATGATAGCAAGAAATTTGACAAAATCTCAGACGAATTTGATAAACATTTCAATCCAAAGAAAAATGTTATACATGAACGTGCGAAATTTCATTCAAGACGACAAAATCAAGGAGAGACCATTGAGTCATTCATACGAACACTTTACGAATTGTCTGAAAATTGTGCATTTCCAGGAGACACCAAAAATGAGCAAATAAGGGACAAAATTGTGATTGGAATATTAGATACAAATTTATTTGAGAAAATGCAATTAGAATCAGAACTCACACTTGAAAAGGCAGTTCAAATGGCTAGACAAAGTGAAATCTTAAAATGACAGGTCAAAGCTCAGCACGATAAAGAGCGAGGGTCAGTGGACGAGGTCAGCCGCGGAGCCAGACCAAAACAGCCTATGGGAGAATATTGGGTGCCGAAGCAAAATCCAACAAAAAAGAAACAACATAGGACACCAATGCCTAAAGGACAAAAACAATGTACTAGGTGTAACCAGACGCATATTCAATACTGTTCAGACGCATATTCAATGAAAATGCCCCGCAAAAGGGAAAAACTGTCTCAAATGTGGAAAGATGGATCATTTCTCTGTGTGCTGCAGAACTAAAACACTAAATGAACTCGCAGAAGAAAGTTATTATCTGGGAACAATAGAAACAGGAGATGGTCAATGGAGAGTCAAACAAAAGATGAGACATTTGTTAGTCTGTTTTAAGATAGACACTGGGGCTGATGTTACGGTGATACCTGAAACTGTATACTTATCTCTAGGGAGTCCAAAATTAAAGAAAACAAACAAAAACCTATTTGATCCTGGAAATAAGAAATTGAATGTCTTAGGTTCTTTTACCGAAACGTTATCAAGCCAAAACAAGTACTCAGTAGAAGAAATATATGTCGTGCGTGGCATTGATTGTAGTCTGTTGGATATACCTGCAATTATCGGTTTGAATTTGGTCAAGCTTAACATTGATGAAGTTACTTCGGTAGATTCTGTTAAGCACACCCATCCTAGATTGTTTAGGGAGCTAGGACAGCTAGATGGAGAATACCGTATTGCTCTAGCGGTACCGCGGCGCGTACCTATTTCATTGCTTCCAAAAGTGAAAGCTGAACTTGAAAGAATGGAAAAGTCAGGTGTCATTTTCAAGGTCGATCAAAGCACTGACTGGTGTGCAGGCATAGTCTGTGTGCCAAAAAGCAATTCTAACGTTCGAATATGCGTTGATCTTACCCAGTTGAATAAAAACGTACGCCATGAAAATTATCCCTTACCCATTATAAATCAAAGTTTGGGGCGGATGGCGGGTGCAAAGTATTTCAGCAAGCTAGACGCCAATAGCGGGTTTTGGCAAATAAATCTTGCACCAGAGAGTCAGTTACTCACAACATTCGTAACGCCGTTTGGTAGGTTCGTATTTAAACGACTGCCTATGGGGCTTAGCAGCAGTTCTGAATATTTTCAGAAGCGAATGTCGCAAATCCTTGAAGGCATAGACGGTGTTTTATGCCAGACTGACGATGTTCTAGTTTATGGACGGACAAGTGAAGAGCATGACTCGAGACTAGACACTGTCTTAACTAGGCTAGAACAAGCAAACTTGACTCTTAACCAAGACAAGTGTGTATTCAAGAAAACTCAGGTAAAGTTTGTTGGACATATGGTTGGCCAAGATGGCATAGCTGTAAACCCTGACAAAGTCAAGGCTATTAGGGACTTGGCACCTCCTAAGGATGTGCACAGTGTTCGAAGTTTCATGGCATGGTCACACAGCTAGGAAAGTTTTCCCCACTTCTAGCTGAGTATCTAAAGCCAGTTAAAGATTTGCTGAGTAGTTAAAATCAATTTTACTGGGGTAGTGACCAACAGGAAGCATTTGATAAGATAAAGTGTATTTTGACAGAAACTCCTGTTCTTGCACTGTATGACCCAAACAGAGAGACTACTGTTATGACGGACAGATCCAATTACGCAATTGGTTGTGTACTGCTCCAGAAATAAGAACGGGAAATCCAAGCCAGTTTCATATGCTTCAAGGGCTTTAACTCCAACAGAACAAAGGTATTCAACCATAGAGAAAGAAGCTCTAGGGGTCACATATGGATGTGAAAAGCATAAGGACTTCTTAATAGGGAAATCCTTCACTATAGTTACTGACCACAAACCATTAGTACCACTTTTGGGACAAAAGGACTTGAGTGAATTACCAGTACGAATACAACGTTTCAGACTGAGACTCATGCAATTTTCGTACACAATTTCACATATGCCTGGTAAAGAGTTAATCATACCTGACCTACTTAGTAGACATCCAACGTGTGACAGTTTGACATTTAAAGATAGGCAAAACTGCACTGAAACTGAAATGTATGTTGATTTAGTACTTAAAAGTTTGACAGCCACAGACAAAAGGCTGCAGGAAATAAGGTCAAAGCAAATGTCAGACTATGTCTGTCAAAAATTAATTGAATTTACTCAAAATGGGTGGCCTAAATCATAGTCATGTGAAATTTCAAAATTATATTGGAAATTTCAAGGTGAAATTACTGTAAACAATGGGTTGTTGATGAGAAATGACAGGCTTATTATTCCATCTGAGTTGAAAACAGATATTTTGGCTAGGTTACATGAAGCCCACCAAGGGATCAATAAATGTAGATCAAGGGCAAAAGAATCTGTTTGGTGGCTGGGAATAAGCAAAGACGTTGAAAATCTTGTTAAAGGGTGTGATACTTGCGCTAAAATGCAAAACGAAAAAAGAGAGCCATTGATTGCTACACCTTTTCCGGACAGGTGTTGGTCTAAGTTGGGTTCAGATTTGTTTCACTGGCACGGTTGCACATATTTGCTGGTGATAGATTATTATTCTCGCTACATTGAAATAGCTAAACTCAATTCACTGTCGTCTGCAACTGTTGTTGCGCGTCTCAAATCAGTCTTGTCACGTCATGGACTATGCGACACTATAGTCACAGACGGAGGTCCGCAATATGCTTCGGATACTTTCAGCAAGTTTTGTGCTGATTACGGTATCGAGCACATAACTTCAAGTCCGAGGTACCCTATGGGTAATTCAGAAGCTGAACGTGCCGTACAGACTTCAAACGTCTGCTGAACGCGTGTGATGATCCATATCTCACTTTGTTGACATATCGGGCTACTCCGTTGCAAATGGGCTTTCGCCAAGTCAATTGTTATTCGGGCGTCAGATTTAAACTACACTCCTTCAAGCGCCACAAAAGGTTGATCCGAAACTGGTAAATTTTAGAGAGATACAGCAGAAAGAAAAGAATTACCGTAGTTACTCAAAAGAAAATTACGACAGGTCTAGATGCACTCAGTACCTTCCTCCACTGAAGCAAGGGGATGGGGTATTTGTGAAAGACATGAATATTGAGGGTAAAATAATAAAAGAAGATTCACGACCGAGATCATTTGTTGTAGAAACTCCTAAAAGTACTATTTCAAGAAATCGTAGGCATTTAGTTAAACTGAACAAAACAGTAAGCTTTGACAAGGAAATTGATATCCCATGCCAGTCACCAGTGTCTAACGAACAAGCAGACTCGCAACTGTCTCCTAATCAAAATGCTGCAAGTTCAAACAGTGTTGTTACAAGGTCTGGGAGAATTTCCAAACCGCCAGATCGTTTAAACTTGTAATTATTCTAGGCAGTTTACAATTATGTGTAAATTGATTTAATTTAGCTTAGGTTAGCAATAACAACAGAATGTACGATATAACATTTCAATTATGTTTTAGTGCATAACACCACCATGATGTTACAGACAAACCTCGAGTTAAAGATCAACAGTAACTTTCAGACTTTGGAAAAGGGGTGTTGTGTAACTGAATTATATACATACTAAGGGACACAACAATGCTGTATCAGCAACACTATTAGGACATTGAGTTATTGTTACTGTGTTATATAATAGGCATGTTTCATTGTCAAGTATCCAGTATTGTCGTTGTGCTTGTATCATGTAGATTAAAATGTATTAACCTTTGAGAGTGTTATTCGTATTGGGTCTCGAACCCTAACTTGGTTTATCCTGACAAGTAAATGACATAACAACTTGCAGTAAATGAACTTCTGAATTTTGTATTGACTGCATATCTACTGCTGTTGTTTTCTCTTTTGAAGCTCTACCCTCAGTGTTCCCAACAAGTTAAAGAAGTTGCTGTACCAGAATAGAAAATTACGCCAGAAACTGTACACTCAGAATGTCACGCAGAAAGTCAACTCTCCTCGGGCATCCGCGGAATTTCCAGAACATCTTCAGAACACTGTAGGTCATATTGTCATTGGTACTAATACACATCGTTTATGGGGTAAACATTTTAGATTTGTTACAAGTTGCATACAGGACTTGTTTCCTTTTGGCACTTGCAAAGTTTTGTGAGTACAATGAATTTTAACTCTCAGAATTTAAACTTAACTTACACTAACAATATTTAGCTCTACTATTCAGAGAATAGGGGTGCTATCCTACTTGCCCCAGCATGGGCGTGAGCTTTTTCAGCAACCTTTGTTTTTCTTTGTTACTAATGCTTACTATTACTGTAACTTCACATTAACATTGTTCAACATGCAAACAAAGTATGTCCATTATACCCAATTTTTTTATTTTGTTGGGTTTAACATCGCACCGAGTGACAGACACAATTATAAGTCATATGGTGACTTTCCGGCTTCTGTGGTTGAGGAAGACCCCATGTGCCCTTCCGTGCATTATTTCATCACAAGCGGGCACCTGGGTAGAACCACCAACCTTCCGTAAGCCAGCTGGATGGCTCAACGCCCCAAGTGAGGCTCAAACCCACATCGATGAGGGGCAAGGGATTTGAAGCCAGTGACCTTAACTACTCGGCCATGGAGGCCCCCATTATATCCAAGGTCAAGGTCACCAAGGTGTTACACTTAGGTTATTTTTAAGGTTTAAGTTTTTCTGTCATATCTTTGTTACTATTGCTTATATCTTACTGTAAGTTCACATAAACATTGTCCAGCATACAAACAATATATGTGCAGGGGCTTGGCCATTATACCAAAGGTCAAGGTCACCAAGGTGTTATACTTAGTTTATTCTTAAGGTTAATATTTTTCGGCAACATTTGTTATAAAGCTTTTTTTTGGCAATCTTCACTTTCTGGAAATAACTTTAGTACAATATAAGATAATGACTTGAAACCTAATATGTATCTTTATCATCATCATCATCATCATCATTCTGCATGTGTGGTAACAATCCCCATATATCTTCAGTTTGCACACAAGATTTGCATTTTCTGAAAGAATATTGTAAGTGTTGAATAAGAATTAATGGAAAAATACGGAGGTGGGTCACATTTTATGCAGGAGAAATATTTTCATTAAAAAAAACCTGCAAAATTAGCTAAAATTTAGATCTGAAATAGTAATTTTGTTTATGACCTAAGTTTACATGACAAATTCTGTAATGCTACACTATCATTATGAAAATGCTTCCTAAATATCAAGCATAGATCAGTTATGAAAATGAGGAATAAGCCCAAAGATTAAAAAACTGAGTACTATTTGAATCAGCCATTGTGCGACTACCATTTTTTACGCCATTTTTAACTTGATTATTGAAAGAATAGATAAATCTGTTGCACTCTCCCATTTATTGGCATCAGCTTTGGCATCCTAATTTGGTTAAGTTTTGTATGTAAGCTATCTCAGTAACCACCCGGGAAATGATTGATGCTTCACATGTATGCTCATTTACTGTGATAAACTGACTTGCAGTATGCAGATTCCGTAACAATATTTTGCTTCTTTTTTTTTTTTTTTAATATAAATATGATGAGCTGACCTGCATTCTTCAGGTTCCATAACTCAGTCTTAAATTTGAACAAAATTGTGCCACTTTTTACGCTCCCACATACGGGGGCATATAGCATTGCTGCTGTACATCTGTCTATATGTGCATTCCAAAATCTTGTGGGTCCAACTCCTCCCGTACTATAGGCCAGGTCGTCGATGAAACTCTATAAATTGTTAAAATCCATCTTGATTTATTAGAACAAAACAAAATCATTCATGTAATTTATCTGTCTTTGACTTTGGTCATACATGTTTTATAACATGATGATTTTATTATTTATAAAAAAAAACATGTACCAAAAATCTGTTACAGAAAGCCAGTAAATTAGATTATATGTTTATCATTTATCAAGTTTCTCAACATTTATACATGTATACACAGTCTGGTGATGAGGATGCTCAACTTACACAGCTTCAAGCTAAACAAGCCCAGCATATTACACAAACATATACCAGTCTCTTACACATGTTGGACAGTTTACATATGGAACATTTATCAGGTATATAGAATTGTTTTGTTATTTTCCTACCATTTCTTTTATGTTATGTATCTAATATTTTAACAATTTACATTGGCAGCCACTTCCATATTTATTGGTATTTGCATGAATAGGAAATCTGAAAATTGTCTTTAGCTAAATAGAGATATCTTTTATATCAACATTAACAAGTATATTTATGTCCCTCTTTGAAGAAGAGTTGGTGCATTGATTTTCCTCATGTTGGTTAGTCTGTTGGTAGATACCAGTTTCCGATCAATAACTGGAGAATGCTATAGCCAACAGTAGCCAAACTTTATAGAATGATTACCAATGGTTAGAAAAGGACCCTTTTGTCTTGAATGTCAGTAGCTTAAAAGTCGCCAGAAGACAGTTCCTACTAGAACCTCTAGTGGTTAGACTGCATAGGATGATTGTGGTGAGACAATGGCCCTTATTGTTTGGGAATAGATTAAAAGTCAGTCACTGGCCTTGAAACTGAAAACAGTTTCTGATCAGATACAAGCCCGCCCTCTTAGCTCAGTAGGGAGAGCGTTGGTCTATGGATCACGGGGTTGCGAGTTCAATCCCCGGGCGGGGTGTATGTTCTCCGTGACGATTTGATAAAAGACATTGTGTCTGACATCATTCGTCCTCCACCTCTGATAATTCATGTGGGGAAGTTGGCAGTAACTTGCGGCGAACAGGTTTGTACTGGTACAGAATCCAGGTAACTGTCCGCCATTATATGAAATACTGTTGAAAAACGGCGATTAAACCAAAAACAAACAAACAAACAAACAAAATGATCAGATACTTGAGAATGCTTTGGCTGCAATGGAAAACTTCATAGGATTACTGCCAGTGGTCAGCAGATGCTTCCTATTTTAGATTTGAATGTCTATGGTAAAAAGCACAACAGTGAAGTGAGTAAAAGTGGTGAATGCTTGGGCTAATAGTTCTCATACTTCTTAGGACAATAGCCTGTGGTCATTTGAAGACCCTTGTTGTTTCATGGTCAGTAGGTTAAAGTTTTGGGTTATGGATTAACAATGAAATTCAGCCAAGCACCTTCATACTTCATACTCATAGTTTGATTTATATGGCCAGAAGATGATCCCTACTGGCTAGCGTCCTACAACCGGACACTTTTGTAATATTTTTCAAGATAACTCGGGGGAAATAGATGCATCTAATGCTTGAAATTTCATGTGAACAAAGCTAGGTTCTTCTCCCAACTAAAGAGCTATTTGTTTACTTCTAAATTTAGGTCAAGTACTTTTTCGAGACCTGAACTAAGGGTCACCGAATCACGTTGTTTTAAGGTCTAACAGTAACATGTTTCAGGACCATATATGGACATTGACACTTTATTAATCCCCCGCCGTGGCGGAGGGATTATAGGAATGGTCTGCGTCCGTCCTTCCGTCCGTCCATCCTTCCGTCTGTAACAAAATCGTGTCCGCTCCATATCTCCTAAACCCCTTGAAGGATTTTCATGAAACTTGGGTCAAATGATCACCTCATCAAGACGATGTGCAGAACCCAGGAGTCAGACTTGTCGGTTCAAGGTCAAGGTCACAACTCAAGGTCAAAGGTTTGAGCCTGCCATTTTGTGTCCGCTCTATATCTCCTAAACCACTTGAAGGAATTTTATAAAACTGGGGTCAAATGATCACCTCATCAAGATGATGTGCAGAACCCATGAGTCAGCCATGCCAGCTCAAGGTCAAGGTCACAACTTAAGGTCAAAGGTTTGAGCCTTCCATTTTGTGTCTGCTCTATATCTCTTAAACCCCTTGAAGGAATTTTATAAAACTTGGGTCAAATAATCACCTCATCAAGACGATGTGCAGAACCCATGAGTCAGTCATCCTGGCTCAAGGTCAAGGTCCCAACATAGGGTCAAACGTTTGAGCCTTCCATTTTGTGTCCGCTCTATATCTCCTAAACCCCTTGAAGGATTTTCATCAAACTTGGGTCAAACGATCACCTCATCAAGGCGATGTGCAGAACTTATGAGTCAGCCATGTCGGCTCAAGGTCAAGGTCACAACTGAAGGTCAAAGGTTTGAGCTTTCCATTTCTTGTCCGCTCTATATCTCCTAAACCCCTTGAAGGAATTTTATAAAACTTGGGTCAAATGATCATCTCATCAAGACGATGTGCAGAACCCATGAGTCAGCTATGTCGGCTCAAGGTCAAGGTCACAACTCAAGGTCAAAAGTTTGAGCCTTCCATTTTGTGTCCGCTCTATATCTCTTAAACCCCTTGAACGAATTTTATAAAACTTGGGTCAAACGATCACCTCACCAAGGCGATGTGCAGAACTTATGAGTCAGCCATGTCGGCTCAAGGTCAAGGTCACAACTGAAGGTCAAAGGTTTGAGCCTTCCAATTCTTGTCCGCTGTATATCTCCTAAACACCTTGAAGGAATTTTATAAAACTTGGGTCAAATGATCATCTCATCAAGACGATGTGCAGAACCCATGAGTCAGCCATGCCGGCTCAAGGTGAAGGTCACAACTCAAGGTCAAAAGTTTGAGCCTTCCATTTTGTGTCCGCTCTATATCTCTTAAACCCCTTGAAGGAATTTTATAAAACTTGGGTCAAATGATCACCTCATCAAGACGATGTGCAGAACCCATGAGTCAGTCATCCCGGCTCAAGGTCAAGGTCACAACTTAGGGTCAAAGGTTTGAGCCTTCTATTTTGTGTCCGCTCTATATCTCCTAAACCCTTGAAGGATTTTCATCAAACTTGGGTCAAATGATCACCTCATCAAGGCGATGTGCAGAACTTATGAGTCAGCCATGTTGGCTCAAGGTCAAGGTCACAACTGAAGGTCAAAGGTTTGAGCCTTCCATTTCGTGTTCGCTCTCCTAAACCCCTTGAAGGAATTTTATAAAACTTGGGTCAAATGATTACCTCATCAGAACGATGTGCAGAAATTATGAGTCAACCATGCCAGCTCAAGGTCAAGGTCACAACTAAGGGTCGAAGGTTTGAGCCTTCCATTTGGTGTCCACTCTGTATCTCCTTAACCCCTTGAAGGATTTTCATCAAACTTGGGTCAAATGATCACCTCATCAAGAACTCATGAGTCAGCCATGTCAACTCAAGGTCAAGGTCACAACTGAAGGTCAAAGGTTTCAGCTCTGTATCTCCTAAACCCCTTGAAGGATTTTCATGAAACTTTGGTCAAATGATCACCTCATCAAGACGTTGTGCAGAATTCATGAGTCAGCCATGTCAGTTCAAGGTCAAGGTCACAGCTAAAATCAAAGGTTTACCCTTTCACTATCCATAGCAGTGGCTGGGGATTTAGCTGTCTTTCAGACTGCTTTGTTGATTTTCATTTTACGTTCAATATTGAGTTGAACTTTATTTTCAACCTAGGGAAAATAGTCATACTGTGTCTGGGTCATAGAATTGTACGAATTACCTCTCTTGAATCGATGATTTAATCGTATCTCTACCGACTGAATCTTCTAAAATTTCACTTTTCAGAGGAAATATTTTGATATGAAAATGTGTTTTAGGGTGTATTAAAATCATGCACTAAATTATCAAAGCTGTATTTCCCTGGTTTAAGTGTTTACTAAACATCTTGTCTGCTTAACTCAAATTTGCATGGGGCCTTTAGATTTAATGGCGGGACTTCACGGAAATATTGCGCATGCACATCGAGCAACTACTGACTTCTCCCGACATGTAAACATGCTTCATAAGTGCAGACAAAATGAAATGTAGCATTTATTATAAAATACTTAAACTTAACCTTTGTAACTTCGATGTGTTGTTGAAAATCAAGCATTCATTTGATCGTAAATAGATGAGCAAGGTTAAAGACCGAAATAAAGCATTTACAGAACTGTCCGGTTTGGTGGTCGTCCAGATTTGGTA